>NW_021637411.1:600000-816054 GCF_004799145.2 Neltuma alba
AGTTGACTAATTTGAGTAGACTAAAAAGTTTGTTAAACCAATTATTTATAATAAATATATGTTATTTTTTTAAATATCTTTACTAATTATGTGCACTAACTAGAATTATTATTTGATGAAACTTTTAACGTATGCAACTATTACAATGATCACTTTGAAAAATAAATAAATATAAGAGATAAATAAATTAATATTTTATATTGATGACCAAATTAAATATTAAATTAAGCCTTATATTAAGGAGACAGTGCTCAACCTTTGATCATGAATGTGTACAGCCTTTCCTACGTTCTCTCACGAGTTGGCTAATAATGAGTGGAATTCTCTTGAGCGTTTGTTTCCTTTTCATTTGTTTTTGTAAAAATTTTTTGAAAGTATTGTGGAAATGATGCAAATAAAATTGCAGCAGGCGTTTAAAATCACCATATCTTCACGTTAGGCGCAATCAAAAGCCTAAATTCTATATCATAAAACGCTGGCAGAAGAAAAGATTCTGTATCATACAAATGTTCCTAGCTTAAAGAGGGGGCTCATCTTTTGAATGGAAATCCCTGCACCAAAGCAACGCTGATGCATATCTTATTGCACACCATGCTGGAGCTTTTAATTCTAGATAGAATCTTTTCTTAATTATTTTGATTAATTCACCTTTAAATTTGTTTAATCATTTCAATACCCATAGACGTGTTTTTCAATTGCTTATCAGTGAACTATTAACACCTGTATTATAATTTGAACTCATGATTTTATAGGTTGTGGGAGATAATATTAATATTTATTAACCCTACAAAAACACCTAAAATATGTTACCTGAACCTTTTTTTCCCCCTGAAAAAAAAATCAGAGTAGCATACCCTCCTTTTTGCCCCCTTCCACTTAATTAATCCATTCTGTTTGCTGCTAGGTTAAACGGTGAGAACCCGTTTAAAATCAAACTAGTGATTATATAGTCCATTTATTCTGTTTGGTTGAATTTTTTGAAATATAAACAAATCGTGATTTCAGTTAGAATTTATAAAATAAAGAATAAAAAATTCAGGGACTTAATTAAAATAAGGTGAACTTATAAGGATTTGATAAAAAAGATAAATAAATACAAGGACCTAATTAAAAATAGGTAAAAGTATAATGACCTAATAAAAAGAAAAAAAACTATAAGGACCTAATTTAAAATTGGTTAAAACTATAAGGACTTACAAATTAATTATTCCTAATAATAATAAAATTTAAATTATATTTATATAATGATAAATATTATAAATATTATATTAAATTATATTCTTCTTATTTACTCTTATCGTTTTTTGGTAATTATATATCTATAAATAATTTTAATAAATAAAATAAAATAAATCCAAACAAAAATTATGATTAATCAGCGTCACTGTTAACTAGTGTTGTTTATAAAAATAATGATTATCTAAAATCATAGTTATTCACCATTAATTAAAATTATTCCATTAGGTAATTGCTTTTTTTTTTTTCAATCTTCTGGGAGTCAATGCTTTATTAGTTGCTTAACCCGGGGCTAAATTCGAAAATTAAAATGTTTTAAAGCTGAAAGGTTTGATTTTAAGATTCATGCACAAAAATTTTATGGGCCAAACAAACACCAGTAATTTGGCCGAAAAAACAAACATCAGTAAAAAAAAAAAAATTATCCAATAATTTAATGCAAATTGCAAAATAATTTCTAAGGACGGTAAAAAAACGAAAAGAATAGATTCGGGAGGAAGGCATCAGGGGATATGAGGCGAGGAAAGCTAAACAGGCGAGAGCTCCTGATGTCCCCCATTATTTTTTTGGACTGAACCGGATGTCCCCCATTTGATGCTGTGCCCGTGGGGGCGAGGGGTTTGTTTCATTTTCCAACGCTCACCGGGAAAATATAGAAAATAAACCCATAATTGAGGATTTTGAGGTTAACTACAAGACCCATTCTTTTTTTTCTTCTATATTATCGTCCTCTTTTTCCATTTCTGTCATAATTCCTCCCATTCAATTGTTGGGTTTTCGTTTTATTTGCTTTGGATCTCTAGCATCCTCTGGGTTGCCAATTCAAGGCTCGATCTCCTCCTGATGTGTGCTCCCTTCGTTTCTTGATCTCTTTTCTGGAGCTTGCCAATTATCAATGGAGGTAAACCCATTAACTGTTTTTGTTTGCATTCAAATTCCTTATAGACTTCAAGGCTTCTTGTCTGTTTTGTGTGTCTGGTTTCAACCCCAAAGGGTCGGTGTTTCTAGCAGGAGTTGATTCCAATGCATTCTTTGTCTCCAAAAGTCATTTTTTCCCTTGGGGCGTGATTCATGTGATGATATTCCTCATAACACCTAACTTTTGCTAGTTAACTTTAGAGGATGGCAGATTGTTTGAGGCGTCGTTTTGATATGAGGAACGTGGTTTATACTAGTATTTTCTGGGCGGCTAGCAATAGGTTGTATGGCGAACTACATTTGCGAAAAGATACAAATTTTAACGCTACTGGTTCAACATGTGGAAACCTGCGATGAAGAATCGTCAATCTTATCGGGGTGCATTGTAATGGTGGATGCTACATCCGTCCATGGGGTTTATAACGGTGTTACTGGGTTTTTTTTTTTTGACGTAAGTTGCACCAAAGATTTTGGCAAAAGATAATATTATTTTTGTTGGCGACTGGGATTCAGCGATTCTGAAGAAATAATATGGACTGGGATTATAAGCTGGTCGCGAGCCTTCTGTCCAATGTGGACAATGACTCAGAATACATTTCCTTTTGTTTATGTTGACAATATGATTTATTTAAGGGCAACAAAAGATTACATTTTCTGGTTATGAAATTTGGGCTGATGTATTGAAGGTTCCGGACATGGAAGACAAGAACAACGAAAGTCGTATGACGTCAGCTGCAGCCTTTGTGGAAGGGGGCGTTCAAGAAGCATGTGATGATTCTTGCAGCATATGCCTTGAGGATTTTAGTGAAAGCAATCCTTCAGCGGTAATTTTTAGTTGTGTACTGTTGTTGTACTAATTCAATTACATGGCAAGTGTGATTTTATTTCAAAATCATTTGTTTACTCCTATTCTCTCTGGCTTTTCAGGTTACTACTTGCAAGCATGATTTTCACCTGCAGTGCATTCTTGAATGGTATATCTTAATATATATATGTATATATATCGGATTTTGTGTATTAAGTTGCTTAATGATCCCTATTTTATGTGCTGGGTATCAATGAGAATGGTGTGAGATAACACGTTATTTATGACTTGTGAATAGCACTGCTGCGTCGATTTTATATTTGATATCAATATGTTGATTAGAAATGGAGGGTTAGAAATGTTGGTATAATGGTTTGCGTCTTTGCGATCAAAACTGAGCCATATTTGACTTCCTTGAACATTCATTCAATAATTTTGTCAACTACTCCATTTAGTTCCTAATTGTGGTTTTCCTTGGTGAAATGTCTCATTCTCATCTTACCAAGCAAACCAGAAGATATTTACTGTGACGTCCTAGATTTATCACCACCAGACTATTAGCATGCCAATTCCCATTTATAAGTAACTGGTCGCTAATAGTGTAAGATACATGTGAACCGTGGTGAGTTCATTGAACAGTATCACTGGCTTGTTAATCTTGTTTGCATGGTGATTATGAATTTGTTGCTACTTTTTTGAAATACTTAGACATGTCATGTATCTATAAAGTAAATACTGCCTACATATAGTTGTGACCTATAAAAAGAAAAGAAACTACAGAAATAAGCGCAACTTCCAAATAGGTTGACTTTTGATGATTAAATTTTTGTTTCTCTTAGTAGCTTGCTGTTTAATTCCTTTGTAAATTGCATGAACATGAATTTATCAAGTTTTCGATCCTAAAAACTGGCTATTTTGAGCTGCTGGCGGTTGTGAATTATTTAGATGCTTATGTTTCTGAAAATGGAAGAGGATGCCCTATTATTTGTAGGTGTCAGAGGAGCTCCCAGTGCCCTATGTGTTGGCAGTCTATTAGTTTCAAGGATTCTACAAGGTTTGATCATGTCTTTTCTTTAGAGCTTTGCAGTGTGTGTGTGTGTGTAGTTGGACGGTTTTTAAACTTGGAAGTATATTGTTGCAGTCAAGAATTGTTTGGGGCTGTGGTTCAGGAAAGGAATTTGAGAGCTACTTCCTCAAGAAATGCAACTATTTTCCATCACCTCGCTGGTCTTGGTGATTTTGACTTGCAGCATGTCAGTTATTTTTAAGTATCCAAATGAATTTGATTGTCTCTTATCTTTTGCGCATCACAATTCTATCATTATCTATTTCATGCGATATTTCTCTTTCTGTAGTTATCCATGGGAGTAAGTGAAGCAGATATTGAAGAGAGGATAATTCAACATTTAGCTGCTGCTACAGTCATGGGAAGAGGCTTCAACCTTGGTTGGAGAGAAGGAAATAGGACTAGATCATTCCCTCACGGTCGTCCTCCCTTCATAGTGTTCTCAACTCCTCCACCCGGTGCTGTGTCTGCTGCTGCAGGGGGAACTGAACCAACTGCAATTCCTATAGGAAATCCGTCTACCCCACTTACATCTGGAGTTGAACCATCACAGCAGATCCCAGCCCTTCAAACAGAGAGTTCTTTACCTCCTGGATATACTGACATGGCGACAAATCGTCAAAGAATTCTTTTTAATGATAGGTAGCTACAATCACATATTTCCTAATGGTCACTGCTAGTTGTGCTCGTTAGTGAAGTTACACACTTTCATACACCCTGCGGTTGTTTGCTTGTAGAAGTTCTGCTGTCCGTTCTGTACCACCTGACCAGGGCAGAGCAGGGCCATCAGAACTTCAGTCATTTTCCGAGTCTCTGCGATCCAGACTTGGTTCAGTGTCTATGAGGTACAATTTCTCTGGAAGCCACTCTGGCTGTTGCGCGTGATATAATAGTTTACTACACATATGAAAGCCCGCATTGCGGATGATCTACTTTTGTTTTTGACCAAATCAACATAACTGATATTAACTTGTTATGAAAAGATACAAAGAGACTATTTCAAAGGGCGCAAGGGGATGGAAGGAAAGGCTGTTCTCTCGTAGCACTTCCATGTCTGATATTGGTGCAGAAGTCAGGAGAGAGTTGAATGCTGGAATTGCTAGTGTATCCCGCTTGATGGAGCGCCTTGAAACAAGAGAAAAGAACGATAGACAAGGGGATAGTTCTTTGTCGAATCATGTGGCTGCAGAGACAAGCAACTCAAACAATGCCGAAGCTAGTGAGGTTAACACTCTGTGTGACAAAGCTCCAGCAGCTTGTTCTGCTGGCCCACGCTCAGACTGAGATCTGTTATGTTTCTGCTATTGCATCTTCCCTCAGCGTCTCATATTTGAAGGTAAGATTTAGTCCTGGTCCCCTTCCAGTTTCAGCTAGGACAGGTATTGTCGTCCATGAATCAAGGAGTACCCTAGCTTTTGATGATAATGTTTGTATATTCAATGTTTCTGGCCTTGTCGTTCAGTGGGGGATATGTTTGCACTTTGGTAAGAGTACTATTGATGGGGGTAATAAAAGGGGTCTCTAATGTTTGCTTTTCTTTTCCATCTCTTTTGATTCAGTTGCTATGAAGCATCAAGCATGGTTTAAACATGATTATATGAAGCCCTTGCGGTGTTGTTGCAGGCTAATTGATACTCCAGAAATGACATGCTGAGGAGCAGATGATTTGGGAATAGTCATTGCTATTATATGCTCGTATGCTCCAATTTACAATAAAATTTAACATCTGAGACACTTATGCTTCAAGTTATGTATGATTGATTTTCTTTTCTTTTTCTTTTTAAAATGTAAATATGATATAGATAACGGTGACGGCCGGCAATGTTGATGATTACTGCGTATTTAAGCAATTGGCGTCTACTCCGAACATATTATATCTTAAGGAGGCTGTCCCAATCTTTGCGACTGCCCACAGTCTGTACTCGTATTTGTTATCTTAATGCTGTGATGTCTCATTTATGCTATTTACGACACTTAAGAACAGCCTGCGCTGGCATGTACCGTAACCGAGGTTCATTTAATCTTTTCTTCCTCCCAATATCACCGAATTTGAATCGAGACTACGAATATTGTATGAACAGTGAGCTCTAAGCTCTTGACCTGAAGTTGTGATTGGTTCAAGCATGAAATTAATGCCGCCACGACGTCCGTGAAAGAGCACAAGCGGTTTAGATTGCTTTTGCAATCGCTGCATTAACGTTAATTAATAGAGTTCCTAGTTTCGGAACAAAGGCGAATGTAAAAGCAAGGAAACGAGCAAGGGGTGAAAAGGAAGTGAAGCATATCCTTCAAGGGGCCTTTTTTCATCCTCCAAATTCTGACCTTTTCCGAGGGTTACTATTTGTGAAAGCAACAGAGGTGAGAAATCGGAAACGAAGTAGGTCGGATATAAAATGATGCGAATTGACATGAGGTGTTGCTTTGTGAACTTTGGGAAATACGAAAATGTGAGATAGAAAGGAGGAATAAATAAAGCAAATAAGATCGAAGGAGGAGACTAATTAAGAAAAGGGGAAAGGGCAGGTGTGGGGGGAGAAGAGAAGGGATGGGGACAAAGGAACCACCGACGGATGAGACGTCGCCGTTTTGATGCCTCGGATGATTTCATGTCATGGAGGCCGGTGGGGGCGGGGGCTCATTAAAGAAAGGAGGATGAAGGAAGCTCTAATCATAGGGTAGGTGAGCGTCACGCGTGAGAAGGGCGATTGAAGGAGGACGTAAGCGAGGGCGAGACTGGACATTGATTTGTAGCTTAGCGTAGAAATGAGGCCATTTTTATTCATTCCCCCCAACACCGACACCTCGCCTTACATTATACCCCTTATTCTATTCTATTCAGCATTCTCCCACGTTTCATCTCATTTCTTTTCTCCTCCTGCCAATTAATTTATCATCATACGTCAAAAAATGTCCAGCATAGAGAGATTGTTATTCCCTCATTATATCATTTAAAAACCCTCATAAACAGAGCTCACTGATATTTTAAGAAAAAAAGTTAGGTTGGTGTGAAGTACTCTCACATTCAAAATTTTCTCACATTATTATTATTCACAAGAATAATGTTGCGGGGAGAGCAAATTATTTTTGGGCTATTAGAAAGAGAGAGGATATTAATCAATGAGACAGGCTGTCCGAACTCTCTCACTCCGAGCCTTCCATTTTCATTGCTTTTTAAGTCTCAGCAATAACTGCCTCCCAAGTCTTCTCTTCTTTCTTTTTCTTTTCGCCCCGCGTGTCCCTTCCCTCCCTCTTCTCCTTCTCCTCGCCATCCTCCCTCCTCCATTAAGCAATCTCCCTCCCCTCTCACCAAACAAAGTACCCCACTTCACTTTCCCTTCACTCCCTTCAATTATTCATCAATTCAGGCCCTCCTTCCTCCCTAACTCCAACACCATGGCCGCCCTCCCTTCTTTCTGCCGTGGTGTCCCCCCCTCCCGATCCTTCTTCTTCCTCTCTCTTCTTTTCCTTTCCCTTCTGCCATTCCACTCTGCCCAGAAATTCCCTTCTTCTTCCGGCTCCGGTCAGATTAACTCCAACTCTATTCTCGTCGCTCTTCTCGATTCCCATTATACTGAGCTGGCTGAGCTTGTGGAGAAAGCGCTTCTCCTGCAGAAACTAGAGGATACCGTGGGTGCCAACAATATCACCATCTTCGCCCCGCGAAATGAAGCTCTGGAGCGTCAGCTCGACCCCGAGTTCAAGCGATTCCTGCTTGAGCCCGGCAATCTCAGGTCCCTACAGACCCTTCTCATGTATCACATTGTGCCCAAACGAATCGGTTCCAATGACTGGCCCGCTGAGAGTTCTGGAGCTGTTCCGCATCAGACTTTATGCAATGACCACGTGCATTTGGCGAGCAAGGGTCCTGCAAGTAAGGTTGTTGGTTTGGCCGAGATTGTTCGCCCCGACGACGTCGTTCGTCCTGATGGTGTGATTCACGGCATTGAGCGGCTTTTGGTTCCGCGATCAGTTCAGGAGGATTTCAATCGCCGCCGGAATTTGCGGGACATATCGGCAGTTCTCCCTGAGGGCGCGCCGGAGGTGGATCCCCGCACCCACCGGTTGAAGAAACCCGCTCCCGTACCCGCCGGGGCTCCTCCTGTGTTGCCCATTTACGACGCCATGGCCCCGGGTCCTTCACTCGCTCCGGCACCGGCACCTGGACCCGATGGTCCTCATGGTCACTTCAATGGTATGCGTCAGGTGAAAGACTTCATTCATACTCTGTTGCATTACGGTGGCTACAATGAAATGGCAGATATTCTGGTTAACTTGACATCTTTGGCCACCGAAATGGGAAGGTTAGTCTCAGAGGGTTATGTCCTGACGGTGTTGGCTCCCAATGACGAGGCCATGGCGAAGCTCACCACAGACCAATTGAGTGAACCGGGTGCGCCGGAGCAAATAATCTACTACCATATCATACCGGAGTATCAGACGGAGGAAAGTATGTACAATGCTGTGAGGAGGTTTGGGAAAGTTCGGTACGACACTCTGCGGTTGCCACACAAGGTCGTGGCTCAGGAGGCTGATGGGTCTGTGAAGTTTGGGCAAGGTGAAGGGTCTGCATATCTGTTCGATCCTGATATATATACAGATGGGAGAATTTCAGTACAGGGTATTGATGGAGTTCTTTTCCCGGCCGAAGAGGAGCCAAAGACTGAGCGAAAAACAGTACCGGTCGTCAAAGTTGCCACTAAACCAAGGAGAGGTATGACATGATACATCTCTCTTAGATTCATGTCCGGCTGTTAAGTCTTTAATTCTTCATTGCTTTTGGCTTTTGGGGGTCACGGGGAAACCAATTTGGAAACTTCAGTGATAATTTAGGGTTTTGGTCCTCTCAGTTATCGTTCTTTGCTGAGGCATTTAGGAAAGTTACTGAGGTAGAGAGCAATAGAATGTTTTTAGTACCATGCCGCATATTGACATTGGCAAAACAGAAAGTTCAAGAGATGGCGGTTTTTTATGTGAATGGAAAAAAATTGGAAATCTAGCAACTTCTGGGTTAGTCTGATCGATCGAAACTAGATGGGAAAAGTTATTTGGTTCATAGAATTTGGCAACTTATACGTTGACCATCCGCGTGGCAAGGAAGATGGGATCCTGGTACCATTTTTTATTGCTGCTGGTGTAGTTTACTTTCAATTTTGAATTTGATAAGCTTTTAGTATATACAGTAGTTTTTGAAAAGGCTGGAAACAGCCTAGCTTTGCGATCCAGTGCCGATGCTGGAATACAAGCTGTGATGGTGGGCTGCTTGACTTTACTTTTTTCCGAGTGAAATTTGTGCCGCATAGTTATTTGGTGAATTTATTCCATTTCTATTGAATTCTCAATTGTACGTCAGTAGTTTTTAAATTTTAGGGCGCTTGCTCTTCATAATATAAATGGAAAAGTTCTGCTTAGTTAAAACTTAAAATAGTTGTTACGAGAGCATGATGGCTTAATCAGGGGTTTAAGGCCCCAGACGGTGAGTGTGGGGAGCTGGGAAAAATCCTCAGATTGAGAAGAGAGTGTTATGTCATGAATCCCTGAAAAATCATTAAAATTCCTGGATGATTCTGTTCCCTTGTCTCAACTTGTCCGTATGTAAAAAATAATTCAGCCTGCCAAGCTGTGAGCCATATTCTATTCTGCGCCCACCTCAATTTAGCTGCCGACACAGTCTGTCAAGACAATCATACATCCCCTTGTTTTTGTTTCATATCTTTTATGTATTTTATTTATGGTCAACTGGCACATTTCTTATTTTATTCAACTTCCAAGTGAGTACCAAATTTTGTTTCTATACGATTAGTTACTTGATACAATACTCTGGAGGGATATAAAAATCAACTTACTTCTATCTTGCTTATTTTCTTTCTTATTCAATACGTTTGAAGCTGCGCAATACCTTGTTATCAGTTGACTTACAATGTTATTCACCTAATATCATGTGCAGGGAAGTTGCTGGAAGTAGCTTGTAGCGTGTTTGGAGCTTTTGGACGAGTCTGCTAATCGAATCGTTTTCTCAACTAATAGCTTGGAAAAAATTAAAAATTTTTAAAAAATAATAATAAAGGGGTAAATTTATGTAAACAAATCGTTATATGGTAAGCTCGCCTACCTTTCATTGCATGGTTTACATCTTGCCTTCTTCATTCGAGTATTTTAGCTAAAGTAACAGTGTTTGTTGTCATTTGCGTAATGCAGTGGTAGGAGTAATCAGTTCAATACGAAAGGATGCATGTTGGATTTACAATTGGAGGGAGCGATAAAGTTGGCAGGATTTCCGTGGAAAACCCACAGAAGATAAAATCCTGTCATTTTGCTTTACATACTGTAATTACATACCATTTTTTTATTACTTTTTTTTTTTTGTGTTGATTCTGTCTCTGCCTGTCCCTGTGTATGCATAAATAACCTTGAAATACGACACTTATCTTCATCCCAGATTGCAAAAATTTTTCACTGCCTGTGTGAATTAAATTCATACATAGTCTACTCTTATTCTATTCTCTCTGCCTATTTTTACGTGAAACTCCTCTCCAGTGTTTCGATATTTTAGGGGCTTAATATTACCATTATTACCAGGCACTATTGTTTGAGAATGATTTGCTGACTAATTGTGAAACTGACTTCTGGGCAGAAAAGAAATTTTGGTTAAATGGACTTGGCTTTATCTTCCCCTTTTGGCGTAGACTAGTGAGCTTGAGAGGGTGCTTAACTGAAAGCAATATATTGATGGTGAGGGTGAGGGAAGTTGTTGAGGGGTTCATATTCCTGAACAAGACCGCATAGCTAATACCTTGCATGGCGGGTAAGAAAAGCCGAGTTAGGAATATGAATACGACTTTGGGCCGGTTACTTTTAACTAAATGTCTATATAATATTTATATCATAATATCATATATCATTAAAGTGTATGATAAGCTATATTATTCACAAATAAATTATTAATAGTTAAATGTATCGCAAAAAAGTAATGATGGTTAAGCTGGTGTATTATTTTAGTGATCTACAAAATTCTCTATTATAAAAATTAAAAAAACACAAGTGTTGTGGATGCATATATATTATTCAGCTTAAATATTTAACATACGATAAACAAAAGCCCGCTGATCCTGCCTTACAAAAAGATTTTTTTTAATTGAAAATATAATTTGAACTACCTGGAAGTTAACCTGTCTTAGTCGTAAGATTATAGGATCCTCAATTCAACCATGGTTTCGGTTTTTTTATAATATTACAGAGATAAAATTTAAAGTCTGATATTAATATTATAGTTGAGTTGCCATAATTTAAGACGTTGGAATGTTCTTTTCCGTGACTTTTTTTTTCTCTCGTTTTGTGGTTGTCTTTTCTTGAAAATGTAGTTGTCATGAACCATCTTGCTTCAATACGTGTATAGTTTGGCCACACAAAGTCTGGTTAATTATTTCTGCAAAACATGGCGAGAAGTCAAACTATACAATACCTGTCCGTTATATACAATTAAAAAATTTCCGCACAAGAAAAGGAAAAAAATTCAGCTCTGCAGATGTCATGTTTGTTCTTTTGTAAGGAAGAATTTACCGAGTAAAGCTGGCCCCCCAACTGTACTATTCCTTCCTTCATCACCTAACAAATCACTCTCTGCTCTCCCAACTTTCCCTCACTGATTCTGGAAACTCTGCAAGCCACGACACCCCGCATGATCACAGAGAATAATAGTGCATGGAGAGATTCATAATTGTACTATTTGAAGAACGAGACTGTCAAAGGGAGAAAGCCTATTTGTGCAAATATTTTCCTTCACAATGAGCAATATAATATTAGGATCACAATGTCCCTGAAGCACTTTATCCACAAGTATACATAATAATCCAACCTGCCCTGAACATTGGATGAGATGGTAAATCATTAACGAACACAAAAAGTAATTGATTCCCCCCTCTGTTAATACACTGACAGAGCCTCTCTATATCCAATCTTAAATCTATTGCTACCCCTTTCACCCTTTTTCCCCATCTCTGTCTTGCCTCTCTGCATCATTGCCACAAATTCCTTGTAATCTATTTGCCCATCCTGCAACACAAACATATCATTCATAAGTTGGCATTCAATTCTCATTTATGAAAGTCGCCTCACACTCTTCATTTTTGATTTATTTAATGCAAAATATATACTCACGTTATCTTGATCTGCTTCTCTGATAATTTCTTCTAAGTGGATTTCTTCCATGCCAAATTCTTGGCAAGCTTGTTGGAGCTCATCTGGTGTGATATACCCGCTTCCATCTTTATCGAAGTATGAGAAGGCTGCAAACAGGTGGTCTTCCCTCTCAATTTTATTTAAATGCAATGTGGCAGCTATGAATTCTTTGTAGTCAATTGTTCCACTGTTATCAACATCTGCCTGTATTCTCAAAACATGTTTCATGGGATGGAGTTAGAACATTGTTAAAAATCTGTCCCATTATGACTGTGAAGCAAGCGTTCATCTTGTTGGTGAAATGAATACTCAAACAGAAACAAAAGAATAAAAAAAAAAAAAAATCATCTGTGGTGAAGATGACTGTGGACAAATACTTACGGCTTGCATTAGATCATGTATTTCCGATTCATTCAGATCAGCACCAAATCTTCTCAGTCCATTCTTTAGTTCTTCGAATGTAATTTGACCACTGTTGTCTGCGTCGATGATCTTAAAAATTTCTTTCAATCCAGCAATTTCTTCTTCGGAGAGCTTCTCTGCAATCACCTGCAAAGAACAGTCAAAATATGGTTTTAGAGTCATGTTGTTAAGATGTTGACAAGTTAATTTATCTGAGAAAAAATATGGGTTACCATTCCCAAAAGATATGAAAGCAACATACTCTTATAGCCATTTTCTCGAGCTTATTCATGGCAGAAAACTGCTTCAGGCGACTCAAGACTGCTGAATCAAGAGGTTTATCTGGAGCTTCTCCATTAACTCGTATCCAAGGATGACCTGCAACAATGAATAGTTTTATCATTAACATCAATTTGGCTTCTTTTCTCCTGGTTTTTATCTTAGACAGAAAGAGGTTTAACAAGAAGCACACTGCTAAAGTGTACATCCTGTGGCATTTTGCAAATATGTACCATAATAATGGTGAGCTAAATAAAATAGCCCACGACAATTCTTATTTCAGTTATCTGAAAAATCAAGACAAGAAAAACTCACAAAGAACTTCATGAGCAGTTATCCGTTTTCTCGGATCTCTAGTAAGCATCCTCCTCACTAAGTCTTTAGCACTGTCTGAGATTTTAGGCCAAGGATCTGATGAGAAATCAAGCTTCCCATCCAAAACCTCTTTGAATATATCCTCCTCTGTTTCTGTTACCACTCAATAAAAAGTGTGCATAAAGTTTAGAATCTAGCAGGAAAAACGTAGTGTAAGTATATACATATTAAGCAAGACTATTGGATCATCATCATGTGCTTAACATCTTAAGAATTCACAATTACCAGCCCAAAATGGAGGCACCCCACATAGCAGAATATAAATCATCACACCAGCACTCCACACGTCTGCTTCTGGACCATAACATTTGCACAGAACTTCTGGTGCAACATAATAAGGACTTCCTACAACGTCTGTGAAAGTTTCCCCTGCATCATTGAGACTAAGCAAATAAGAAAACAAATATGAACCTCTCTTCATTAACATACAGATTATAACTACCCATTTTTCTGCTAGAGAGACTTAAAAAGACAGGACTTTAAGAATTAAGGCAAACAACTAAGTTGATGTTAACAGCAAAATGAGAAGGGAGAAGGCATCTAACGAATACCTGGTTTGAAAAACGTAGACAATCCAAAATCTATAGCCTTAAGGGGAGAGTCTTCATCCTTACTGACGAAAAGAAAATTCTCAGGCTTAAGATCACGATGCATGACTCCAAGGGAGTGACAAGCTTCTATAACACTAACTATAGTCCTGGCAAGTTTTGCTGCTTTTCTTTCAGTGTAATGCCCTCTTTCCACAATCCTATCAAACAGCTCACCCCCTGCACATAGTTCCATCACAACATGAACTGCCACAGGATCCTCATAAGCCCCTTTTATAGATATCACATTTGGGCATCCGGCTAAGTGATGCATTATCTGAATCTCCCTCCTCACATCCTCGACATCTTCATATGTCAGCAACTTTCGCTTTGCAATGGACTTGCAGGCATACTCTTTACCTGTAGCTTTCTCCATGCAAAGGAAACTCGTTCCAAATTGCCCATGTCCAAGTTTTCGTCCCAGTTTATAGAGCTCCTTAAGATGACCAGTTTTTGTTTGCAAAACAGAATCTGCTTGCAGCCCAGCCGATGCAAACCTTTTCATCTTGCGGGGCTTCTTTTGTTTTGTAGGTTCCACTTGTTGAATAATCTCTTCATTTCGTACGCTCGTCGGAATCGGTCCACCCTCTTCCGTATGCCTCAGCTTCACCGGCTGGGGTAGTGTTGATTCCTCCATTGGTGTTTTTGAAGATTTAATCGCTTCGTCCTGTTTTTGAGGTTGAGGTTGAGGTTTTATTTCCTTTACTGGTTTCGTCTCCATCCTATCGATTCTCAATACCTGGGGTGGGCTGTTTTGAACAGTCTCTGAAACATTTGGGCCTTGGCTTCTGGACGATGATTTACTGGTAGGAGAAATCATATCCCCTGTTGGTCGTGACCACCAAAGTGAACTGAAAATAGTGGGAAATAATGCATCCCTGGCGATTCTTGATCCAACGCAGTTGTTACCCATTTCACAAAAGTCACTTTTCTGTTCCGAGTGTTCAGCAAATAAGAACTGAAAGAATGCTAATAACCCAATGCGCTATCTAAAGTGCGAACTCAAGCAAATGAATACCCGTGACTGTTGTAAGAACTTCCATGGAAGCATGCAAAGAAGAGCATGGAATGGGAAATGCATATAAATAGATTTTAGCGGGAAGAGGAATGAATGAGGCAAGAAGGGAGGATTTCGCAGAAGGGGGGGGGGATTTGAAGGCGTAAAAGAGGAAACTCGATGATGATTGAAGATGGCGGATAAGGGAAAATTGACTCTTGTTAACGAGACAGTGCGAATGGGGAGGAAGAGGAAGTCAGAACAGGAAAAGTCACACAATAAGGTATGAAATCTTTGATTGTGAAAAGAAAAAGGAAAGAGGAGGGAAAGAGGGAGTAACAGAAAGCGAGTGACCGGTTTAACTGTGGCGTAGAATGTTTCAAAATACGCGTGCCAAAGCCTCGAGCTAATCGGACGGCTCCTAAAGATGCCCCGGTTTAAGTAAACGGCACAGATTTTATTTGTTCTTTTTCTAATGAAACTCAGCTTCATAGTTGAATTGATTCCTACAAAGTTGCCGGGTCGGTCATATGTGAGGGCTCAGAGGCACTAGCATGCACCAAACAGCCGGCCGCCGGCCGCCGTTTACACCTGTTCAATATGCATATTTATTTACGTTTAACTTTTAACTTTTAATATTGTATTATATGTTTTCAACTTTTCATTGCTCTACCGGCTTATCTGCATATTCTCGTTGGAGCTTAAGTTCAAATACTCTTTCTTCTTTGCAGTACGTCGTGGACGAATATTTCTATTTTCGGAGTGATTAACGTTTCACTTCATTAGAGAATTAGCTAAAAAGATGAGTTAACATTCCCTACCCGGTGATGAGGTTGCCTGGGGCCTAGTCCAACATATAAGTTTCTCCCTTGTTAGATCAGATGAGTAGTGAACCACACTATGGCTGCAATGAACTGTTCTATTTTCTGCTGTCAGACACGGTTGGACCTCGTAAAAGGATATATTTTAATTCCTGATTTAAAATGACAATTTTAATCTCTTAATTAATCAGTCAACCAGAGGATAGACGTTTAAAGTCCTGCCTGTTAGAAATAAACGTGTGTAATTTAATGAAACTGGTCCCTTTTATTTAGCAAATTGGCTAGCCGTCCCATTCAATTCAATAACCCAAAACGCAATTTGGCATCTTTTATTTGCCATGCTCGATTTTCAACGCTGTAATTATCAAAGTTATTTATTTCTTTTTCGGGAGTGTTTGGCAACCTCCAAACCATGATTTCAGAAGCACTTTTCCGTAAAACGAGGTAAATTCCTCTACATATTTATTTCGTAAACCATAAAAACACTTCTAAAATTATAGTTTGGTTTATATCCAAACACTCCCTTCATCTAAATATAAAATAACGCTTTTAGATAAAACGAAATTTTATGAGAGAGAAGATAAGAGGTGCCACCCCAACTTGCATTGGCGATTCAGAAATACAATGGTGCTCGCGCTTGGAAGCAACTGATTGATTCCGTAACAGGAGAGGGAAGAAGACTTGACTGCATGCACTTATTTCTTGTGGGATCAAATTCCCACCAAATAGATCAGAGGAATCGCCCATCATGACCACCACTTCCTGATTAAAGTCCAAACCCCTCAGAAACGTGTTTATCGGTATCCCATTTTTAAAATCTATAATCTTGCACGTCTTTACCATAACATTAAAAATCTATGAACACTCCTATTCAGGCTCCTTGAGCACGATATTTGACCCAATCTTTTCTCCGCCTTTAAGAAAAGTACAGACACAATCGTCTGGAAAATTCGGGGCAAGCTGTGATGCCCAATCCACATTTTTTAGGGAAACAGATAGGAACTTGGAAGATGCTCATTCAAAAAGTCGGAAACCTAATTCCTATACGAAATCAGTGGCCAGACAAGCAAGGAAAATGTGAAAAATCAACGCAGAAGAAACATGTTATTGGAATATTCTTGTATAGTCTGCGCTTCCACAGTCCACTATCAAACACTAAGCATATCCGAGAGGCCGACATGTATTAATATTACGTCAGTGGCTCTATTCAAACATCCTGAGCCAATCCAGATAGATCGGCATCTATTGATCCGTACTCTTTGGGTTTGGGTTTAGACGAGGCTTCCTGTCGAGGAAATTCTTCAATAGGTATCCCCTTCTTCATGGAGGAGGATGAGTCCCCATCAAATATTCGTGGAGCCCTTGTAAACACATCAAAGAAGCCATTGCTCATTTCTTCAGCTGCTTCGAAAAAACGACTGACGCCTCCAAAGAAGTTGCGTTCAAGGGCCTCAATGTCACTTTGCAGCCCTGGTGATCCAAACATGAATGACCCTCCCCTCTGAACCGCATCAGTGACATCTTCTTCAGTAAACTCCTTGTTCGATTGAATTACTTCAACAGGCCTGGGAAGAGAGGTAACAGAGAAGGCCATAAGAACAAGATTAATTAAAACCCTTCAAGTAAGAGTAAACCTACCAAGAGAAAAGACCAAACAAAAGGAAGCAAGAGATACGACACAAGTTCCAACTGTTATTCCTGTTTTGCACAGAACCTAATGCAAGAAACTAAAATCAACCCTTTAGAACATCTAAGCAAACTTATACTAGAGAAGGTAAGCTCTAAAAGCTTAGGCTGCTCAGCCATCCAACATCATCTTAGGACTAATTTATCACCTGAAAACTAATGTGACCATTAATAATACATGATATTACTATGCCTAAAGATTCGAGGCCACATGATAACAGACGTAAGGTCTCAATACAGATATGAAAGTCAAAACATAAATACGCCCCGAGCATCTATTTCAATGAGAACTAAAATTTGAGAACACGAAAATCTGACGCTGAGCAATGCCAACTTAACAACTGAATTTGTTAATTTTTTTTATTTATAGATATTCCTTGAGTAATATTTTGAAATAATTATTATGCAAATAAATGGTTTTTTGTTATATGTTAAGTTTTTTTTGGTAAGTAGTTGACCCAAATTAAACAATTAATAAACCCACACCTACTAACGGGTAAAATCAAACATGCTACACTGCGCAGAACACCTTCACCTGTAATGTCCCCTCTTGACATCCAACCTTGAGGGTGGTGTAGTTAGCATGATTAAATCCACATTCATCCCTAGACTACGTGAGGCTAGCCAGAGAGCTAGCCTTTCCTTATCTGTAAGACGTATAAGGTTTAACCTCTGAGTCATTCACCATCCCTTCCTGAATATTCATCAATATGTTGCTACTATGGTCTCTGATAGCATCCATAATGCTCACAACATCACCCCCCCCCTCCCCCACAAAAGGAAGGGTAGGCCCCTCAAACGACTCTAACATCTCTACTTCAATGAATATTGAGTGTGATGTTAACTAAGCACAGGAAGCTTTCCCTCAACTTTTGATCTTCAGCAGATTCCGTCACCATATTTCACATATATGTTCCGGAAGGAGATTAGACAGAAATCTCACTGCTTCTATTTGTTACCAAGGGAAACATTATTAGAACTCATTTCTACCCAACTCTTTTCTCATACAGTATTTTGCTTTACTCATAAGCCGCAATAGCAATGTGCACCACTTAAACCATCGGATTGCACGTTCACAACTCTAGCAGTGGGATTTCAATGGTATACACGCTGATATTTCTCGTTTTAGGCAAAGAAGTCGGGTAATATAGCTACTCTGCTATGTAGCTTCAAAGCCAGCTTTCAACTAGGCCATGGCAAGATAATATACAACCAAAATGTTTCTAGTCCAGAATTCTCAAGTGCAAAATGTTATTCTTGTTCATAAAAAGGAAGGTTCAAAAATGTCAAGGAGTCCATACCATGAATAAAATTTCATCCATTTGTACTTCATAGTATGTCCTAGAAGAAAAAGAAACGAAGAAAATTACGCTACCACAATGTAAACGTTGCTATAAGCGCCGGTGAAAATTCTTTTCCAATGGAGCAAAATAATTCGTTCGCAAGAATTGGCACCAGAGACAAAGGAAGAAACACCGACTCACCATAATACCTCAGCGGAGCATCCTCAAATGCAACAGAACTGAAATAGAGACCCTAAGGCGGGAGAAACAAAAGAACTTACTTTCCAATACAATCCCTGAGGACCTCTTCTGTTTTCTCGCACTTCCTGACGAATCTTCCAGGTTCGACCTCCTCTGTTCTGCACTGGGATTTCACAACCTTTCTGGTGGAACAACGATCCTGGGTAGGAGAGTCAGATCTCCCAAATTCGCTAATGTCACGCGAAGACATTTGTTGGCCGTCATCATCGTCTCTCCAAATCCATCCCATTATCAAATCCCTTTAGCGATCGCAAAATAGCAATTCCTCAAGATTTCAACCACAACTCACGGTTAGGCTACAGGCTCAATGTTTGGTTCGTTCGGTGGTTTTTTTCTTATTTATATCGAGGCCCTCTTAGCTTTCTCACCAAGGAAGCAAACGGAAGCCCAAGTCCACGTGGCTCTAGGATCGTTCATCTCCTTTCCTCCATTTGTTTGGCACCTTCACGAACTCGCGGTCAATTGAGATAAGCCACTTGAAAAAATAAAAGGAAAATATTGCAATAAATGTTTTAATTAACTGTCGAGGGGAAAATATATTTTCACCAGTTTTTGTAATGATTTGGAATTAGAGAATAAATAGTTTGCTAAGGTTGGTTCGGAAGAACATTTTTTCCCTAAATTTTAAAGAGTAAATACTTTTCATTGGTTTTTGGGTAACTAACTAATGGTATTAAAAATAAATAGTTTTAGAAGGTCAGTTTCGAGAGAATAATTTTTCAGAGAAGATTTTCATGACAAAAAGAAGAAATAATTTCGTATTGCTCAAGCTTCAAAAGAATATTAGGCCCAAAAAAGGTTCGAAAGAATGTTATTTCTCCCAAACTTCATAAATATTTTTCATTGATTTTTTAACCATTCTTAATAGTATTTAAAAAATAGTTTTTGGAAGGTTATAATATCAAGAGAATGGTTTTTACAAAGGAAAAAAATAAATAAATCTCTTTCACTAAATGATGACGCAAGAGCAGGTATCAAGTTTCGAATTATTGCTTCAAACAGTATTACTTTCAACAAGAAGAAACTTGTACCTAACAACAACAAAAAAGAAAGGAAAAATTCTTTGGAACTACACTTGTACAAAACCCTAGAATGAGGTCAAGCCATTCAGTGTTTAAACATATGTGAACTGCTATCTTTAGTTCTTAATATAAGAGCTTATTTGACATCTATTTTAGTATTAAATATAAGACTATAGTTTAGTTTCTCATATCTATCTATCTGTTTTCTAAAGTAATCTTTATAATAATAATAGTTTCAATCAATACATTTAATTAACAAAAATATTTTTAAAAAAACAACACACATGTATTACAAATAACTAATTTAATGAGTTTTTTTAATCTACTCAAATTAATCAATTAGTTCTTAAAAAAGACAGGAGAACTACCTTTAAATGCGTCTTCGGCCCAAACTCATTGGGATAACCAGTGGCGCAAAAACCCAGGACCATCTGGGGGCAGAAGTCCCAAAACAAAACATGCTCCACGTGGCGGGAAGGGGGAGGGAAAGCAATATTGCATATTAAAATTTCTGCATTTACCCTCGACTGCAAGGCACAGTTTATTTCTTCTTATACGCAGCATCCGTGTATATTACAGAATACAGATATAGGTTGAATGGTTAATGAATAGCCTAATGTTACATATATGGCAAATGGTATTTTGAACGGAAAATATTATTCAAGGAAAACAAAGGAAAGAACCTCTATGGCATGTATAACTAACCACCATAATGTTACAATACCCGCATCAACGATTCCGACTCAAAGGGAGAAGTTTGAACCCGACGTTCCCCTTCCGGCCCAAAGAGGAAAACAAAGGGAAGAACCTCTATGGCATATTTAAGGGCAAGTTGACGACCAAAAGGGAAGAACCTCTAAGGAAAAAGTTCGGGCCCTAAATGCTCGAATACCAAGTTGACAAGAAGCCCGAAATTACCCGATTTTCTCATCTGCTGCTCTTGGCGATCGAACTTTTCCCTCTTAATAAGGGCAGAAAACAACAGTGTTGATGCTTTTTCAGCCCGCTTGACTTCTTCGGCTGATCAGAAGACATATCTTGGATTGCATCCACATCTGATTGCTCGTTACTGTCCAGCGTTTTTAGGTCCAAAGTTGGGGTCTTTGTTGCCCCCTTTTCTGAGGAACATATAGGCACTGAAACATTCTGCTCTGGAGAAGCTGGTACTACTTTGTTGTAGTTTACTTCCTTTAAATTAGAATTTGTGCCTGTACGCCTGTAACCGGGAAAAAAAAAAAAAAAAGAATCAGATTGTTAATTAAATGTTACTATTTATCATTAACATTCTGGCTATTTGGCTCACACTAACACAATCAGTACACAATCACTAATAATCACCTTAAGCTGTGAATGTCAGGGTTATTCCCAAGTGCTTCTTGAGTATTTTCCTCCAGAATCTCTTCGTTTAATACTTTGACAGTACTAACCTCATTTTTGGAACACAATTGACCAGGTTTTGAGGAATATGTATAAAGTTTGTCATCCTTTTGTTTGGACGGAGACTCTTTACAGGTGAAGTTGAAGCTGGGAGAGGGCTGGAAGGAATGAAATCCATATTCTCGAACAGCTGAAATGGCCTCCTCTAATGTTTCAAGAGCCTGCTCTACCTCTGCTCTGATATGTACATTCTTTTTGCCCTTTAACTGACTCGCATTAACTTCATTAATTCGAATATGTTCTACTTTCTCGTCATCCTCTTCAATGCGCTCAGTTTCTTCACTATCTGCCTCCACAATCTCAACATGTGCATTGCTACTGTCCAGTGCTGTTCCATTCATTGATGTGAAGTCATCAGCATGATAGTTGCCCTTATCCCCCTGAGACACATCTTTTGTATCATCTTGCTTACTTTCAATAACTTCTTCGGCTCGGATAATGTCTACACCTTGGGCATCCGTAGACTTCTTTGACCCATTAATAACATATAGAGCTTCACGAAGTCTCGAATATAATGGCTCCCCCAAAGCCTTAATAAATCCTTCATCATGGTCCATCATCGAAGCCACTGCCTGTAGCAAAAACATGGGTTGCATAATGTGCCGAGATGGTTAAAATTTTTTTTTTTGGGGGGGGGGGGACATAACGGGAATGCTAGGATGTTTATATACACGAGCAAGCAGAAAATGACAACCGGACCCAATATTCAGATGAACCACAGCATTTAAAATCCTATATTCTAAAGGCCGTGAGCTCAGTAGGCATGACAAATCCAACAATGTAACTTATGACAAAAGAACCCACGGGATTCATAAATAGGTTTCATTTCTGGATCAAAGAATGAGTCAGCTCATTATTGTATGAAAGGAAGCAAAAACGAATAAATCTTCATTGAAAGCCATATAAAGGACACAAATACAAAAAGAATCTTCAACCTTCTTGTAAAGTCTGAAGCCACTGCCAATGAGCTGTCTTGAGATGAAGTTGATAAGTGATGGAGGTACAATATCCAACTTTATATCCATGTTTGCTATCGTCCTACAAAATTTGATAGACCTGAATCAGCTTTTCCAATCAAAATTTTTCTGTGCCACCGTTTTTTACTTTTCCCCACATGAAGTTAGAAAAGCATGCCCATACTTAGTCTAATCTCATTGAATATAAAGCGAGTTTGATAGCCACATAAAAGCAAGATAAGAAACAATACCATTGAGAACCAGTAAAGTCAATCAGAAAAACCAATCAAGCAAGGTGACCATATCGAACAAACAACCAAAATATATGATCAGAGTGAGAACAATCCAAATTCCCCAACTGATCCCCAAACCCAAGCCTAAGAAGCATCAAATAGCCGAAATTTTGTTACTGCCTAACCCAAGACGGACTAGAAATTGATTTAGGACCTCACTGTTGAAAACAATCTTAAACTCTTCATACCTCAGCCACATTCTAAAAGTGTTTTAACTCTAGATATATTCATTTGCCAATTTATGAGCAAAGTAACCAGCTCACAAAAGCTGTAAATAAAGAAATAAAACCTAGTATATTAAATCTCGTTATGCATATGAAATTATTCTTTATTTTGCCTCTTTTTTAAATCCAGCAGATCCTGTAGGGTCTAAAATTGACTCTGCCAAGCGACTGTTTCGCTCGTTTAGTTCCATATCCAAAATATATATCAAACTCACCGAAAATAACTTCTTTCTGATGTCACCTTTTGCAAAGCAAAACCTCCCACCACATCAATCCTAACCACATCGTTTGCTTCAGGAATTGCATCGTTGTTGAAACCATAAAGTTGCCCATTGAAGCTCTTTGAATCAGGAATCTGAAACCAAATCCATCATAGTTATTGAAGCTCAGATCTGGATTTGAATTAACTAAAAAAAGAAATTAAAGAAGAAAGAATGTCCACGAAACTACCGTATTTATAATGACAACAATTAAGTCATCCTGGAAGTACTCAAACAGATAATAGTGCATGACAGCCTCCCTTGTGGAAAGTGGCCATGAAAGCTTCACCCTTTCTTCCGACATTTCAAGTAAAATAAGCATTAGAAAGTGAACATCTATGGTATAATAGACGGCAAGTGAATTTTTAAAAAAGAAAGGTCAACAGTGACAAGAAATCAACCTTATTAGAGATAATTGTTCCCCAATCCGGACCCTCTGCAAACACTCACTCACCACGATTTTGAAAGTGGGAACAGTAAACTGAGGCCACCTGAGAAATGAAAAAAGTGACATGGCTGTTAGCTTTTTTACTTACTGTTTCCATCTCTGGTCCAATAAAAGTTGACAACATCATGGAAGTGAAATTAAAAAACTTCAACCTCTTAGGTTAAAAATGCACCCAGCTTAAAAGGTCAATGAGATATTCATATAGGTAAAAAGTACTCCTTATCCAACCACAGAATCCTTCCCCTCATCGGTAAAAACAACTGTCCAATCATTACCTAGATTCAAATCATTTATGACTACACAGCAAGATAGCACCATACTACAGAGATGAATTTGCTAAATTCCTCTCCGAAATTGATCATATCAACTAGCAGAAAGCCCCACATATTGAAGTGCAACCTAACCTACCACTCGAATGGCCCACACCTTATGTTGATCACTCTTCAAATTCGAGAGTACACATTTTCCATCATCAGTCATAACACAGTTAATCAAATTTTACAAGAATGAGAGAAAAGGAAAACATAGAGACAACATTGGAAAACTTCAACCTCTTTGCTTGAAAAATGCACCAAACTTAAAGAATCAACGACATTTTCACATTGGTAAAAGGCATGGGGTATTCAACTATAGAATATTTTCTTTTTAGTGAAAACAGATATACAATTACTCCTCCGGTCCTAAATATAAGACCCTTATACACAAGGGTCTTACATTTAGAACCGGAGGAGTATTACTTAAATTATTTATACAGTATACAACAACTTCTGGAATCACATCATAACAGAAATAAATTCTCTCAATTCTCTCCAAAATCAACTTTGGAGAGAGTCCTAGACGTTCATATGAAGCCTACCACGTGATTGGGCCCTATACACTCTACATCTATCTTTCCAAAATTGAGAAGATCCATTTCTCATCATAGCATAAATAATCAAATGACGAAGTTAAGATATCTTGAATCTCTGTAACTCAATGATATTCCAAAAGGTATAAATGGAAGCAGTTATTTTCATTAAGTATAACCCCCACACTTGTGCAAAAATTCATCAAAAGCATAAATATGACAAAGCACGATACCCACCATTTCTTGTAAAGGGGTGTCTCCCATGACATACATAAACCTGCAAGAACGAATAGAACTCGTTAAATTTTATACACTGCATTCAAAGTGGCTGCTGTCAAAAATTTCTGTTGCACCAGTATAACTCACAAACATCTACAGGGCCATCAACGTAGCCTTCAGCTAGCAATGTATGAAACGGAGTTCCCTCTGGTCCTTCACGATACATAACACGAAACTCTTCATTATCCTGCTTCAACTGAAGGGAGAAGAATGGAAACGAGTGTCAAGGATTTTATTGGAAAACTCATGAATCTACCATCCAAAGCATAATCAGAGTTCATAAGATAAATTTCATAGAAATAGCATCAATTCATTGAATTCTCAGCAAGGGGGTACTTCAAGACCAAAACCACTAAACCAAAGGTCAGGTCTCTCATCAGTTACGAACTCTTTAATTTTCCCAAAAATTAAAAAAGTCATTCATTCTTCATATACATATAAAAAACAAAAACGAAGAAGACGAAGAAGATCGAACTAGAGGAAAGGAACATTATTTGGCAACGGGAAGAGGTTTAACCAAGCAAAAACAACTTGAAGAGTACTGCACAGAGTAGATAACATACTTTCCAATCCGCGCGCGATGTTTTAGATCTGTCACTACCATCGGCAGAAACACTCCTCAACATATCAAGAAACTTGGACACTTCTGCGGCCCTGGTCTCCACTGCTTCCTCGTCGTACTCATATCCTGTATAAAACAAATATGATTGAAGACAAATTTAATAAACCGATATAATATTTGCAATGCTGCTTGGATAATTTGAAATTCAATAAAAGAATATAGTAACCTTCTATTTCTTGTCCTGAAGAACGTAATTGCCTTTTGACAAGGGCTTTTAGCGGCTCCTCGTTTCTCAGATCAGGTGAGGAAAGTGTCTTGTCCAGCCTCTCCCTATATTGCACAATCTTTCGTTTCTTTTCCATCTTCACATCAACAAGGAAAGTTGAGAGAGCCCCGTCTCAAAAGTCATGTATAAAACTGAGGCTAGAGCAATTAATTGGTTTTTGAATCACCGACTAAACCTACAGCCATAAAAAGTTCAATGCAAGGATGAGAATAGCATTTAAGAATCATAACGAGCATAAATTTCCGGTAAAATTGACTGACTAAAATCAAATTAATAGTTCAAAGTTAGTATACATAATTTCGAAGGCAAGCAGATAATAAAGGAGATCATCGAAGCTAAATTCAAAGCTAAACAAAGCTTGAGATATCATGGAACCCACGTGAAGGCCACGCGTAATTGCTCGGAACCCACCACCATGAATGCTTCGGTAGATGTCTTCTTAGTCGTTGTGAAGAGATTACAGAACCCAGAATCAAAGATACGAAATACCCACCGACAAATGCCGATCACCACTGCGAGGAGACAGCTAGAGTTCCCAGACGGAAGGGGAACGTGGGGTTTAAACTTCTCTCTTTGACCATGAAAGAAACCGGATTGGAGGCAACAAGAAAAGCCCCGAATGAATACAGGAAGACAAGGGCGTTAAATTAAATTAAATAGATAAGAACAAATAATCGTTCTGGGGAATACGAAAGTAATTGTGTGCTTCGGAATTAGGTTGCGCTAAGTGGAAGCTGAAAGCGTCAGAGTCAGACGGGACCACGCAAGAGCGACGAAGGAAGGAACATTCAAAAGGTTAAAATACTGGTATCGAGAAAGCCTCAAGTGAGCCAACAGAATGGTCTTATATCTAGGCAGTAATAAAAATGTTTGGGAGTTTGTGAAGAAGGAAGAAAGGTGAGCTGCTTTTTCATCCCTCCCAAATCCAATCCCAGCTGATTTACTGATTCGTCGGGAAGGGAGAAGGCATGTGAATTGTCTTCACTGATAATCACGCAAAGAGCAATCGCTGATTTCCGCCCGTCTGCTTCAGCGGATTGCGAAAGGATGCCGGCATGCCGCTAGATTCATTCCATCTGGATTTGGTATCGTACTAAATCGGGTTATTTCCGGTAAGTTGCCGTATAAAGGAGATACTCTCATACCTCTACCAACAGAAAAACTGAAAAAGGTTGTTTCAAGTAATTCCGCGTGTAATCGAGTAATGGGGACGCAAGATAAGAAAATGCTCCAAATCTGCACGCAATTTAAACTTCTATTTATTTTGTAAAGCACAAGAAAAAGGTAACTCTGTCACCTCGTATTTGGCCAGCAGCCCAGCATAGATTTATCACCTGATGAATGATGATAGAGGTGTGTATATATATATTGGGACCGTCCAATGTATTATGGGCTACGAGTTTAATTGTTGACAACTAAATAAGCTATACTTGGATTGAGTGCCAAATGGCAAGAAATGGGTAGAAAATTCACACTGAAACACTCAAACAAATTAGTTGATAATATTGGCTCAGCATCGAATGTTCATAATAATGATACATTTGACGTCTAAATTGGGGACCCAACTACACGCGCATGATCCAACACGTCCTCCTTCCTCGTCGTATATAATGTCGTCTTCTTGTTGGCGCCAGAGATCATGCTAATGAAAAAGTAAATCCAAAATTATGGAATACAAAGCACGCCTTAAGATTAAGAATACAAAAGCAAAACTGCCAAAACAAAGGTAAACTGTGAAAACAAAACATAACAACTAGAATATTCTCAATAAAATACTACCACCGGCCAATTACACTATAAACTATATATTATACTCCAAATACTTCAAATCCTCAATCCAAAGAATGGACAAAGAGGGGATGAGGGCGTTAAAACCCATTCTAAAGAACACATTCCCTTTAGTTCTAACTTCTGGAAATCCACTCAAAAGTAGTAATAACTGTTTGGTGATTGACCAATATTAGCTAAGTTATCCACAATGGCTAAGCAATCACATGCTGGGCAAAAAGACCCTGTGCCAAGCAGCTTCAACCAGAGGGAGACTAACAAAACACGACCCCTAACATAACTGGGCAATCATCAAATCCGGGCACGACCCATCTCGGATCACCTACTGTCTTATAGAAGATCTGTCTGCAAACCAACCATGCCAGCAAAACACATACCTCGTAGCTAGGCCCAGGCTCATTAGATTGTGAACAAGGAAGTACAATGAACGAGACTCATATGAATACACCAGATTAGGCCCTCAGGGAGGATAAAGAAACTAAGCATGGAGTTATTAAACCTCATGTATGTACGAAACATTGAAAACAAGAATAATGAGTATGATTGGAATTTAAAAATATATATTAAAAAGTGTTTGGTATAAGAAATTGATTATTACTTAGGGTTAGACAAATGTGTACATATAGGATTAGAAAATATCACGAGAGAGGTAGTATATAACAAGAAATTACTTGTGTTAAACACTATTTAATAGTTTTTCTCAATCTCAATTCTAATTTTCATCCCTCATTTTTAATACTTAGCATCAAACATTTAATAAATTATGTTGATAAAAATCTCAAAATTTGAGGGTGGTCGCGTGAATACAATTATAATACCATTCCGGTTTCAATATAAGACGTGTAACATGATATTTCATGCAATGGATTAGATTGACAAAATTTTTCATGTTTACTCTTATTAAAGTTTTATTTCTTTTTATATTTATAGATCCTTATCATATTTCTCAATTTTTTCTCTTCTTCCAATAAAAATAAAATTGAAAAATAAACATTACATATATTACAAATAACTTATATTTAGAACGAAAATTTTCTCCTATAAGTGACTCACATTTAAGTAATTAAAAAAGGAACCGAAGAGAAGAAGAGAGAAAATTTTTTAATAAACTCAATTTAAGTAATTAAAAAATTAGTATTATAATTTTTTTTATGGGAAGGGTTATAAAATTTTAATAAAGAGAAGATGTAAAATAAAAGAGTAACAAAATTAATTAAAAAATTTTAACCCTAATTTTTAAATCCAACTCATTTAACATTTTATTCTCCCCTTTTCCCCTTCTCTTCCCCACACACCAAACGAACGGTGAGTGGCAATTGGCAGCGAAGGGAAGACTCGGGAGAAAAAAATCACAGCAGGATGCTACGTAATACTCTTCCGGTTCTTAATATAATACCTAATTGTTGAGTTGGTTTTAGTTTTAAATATAAGACACATTTATCATATTTATCAATTTTCTCTAAATTACCCCTATAGATGTTCCCTCAACCATAATCAAGTAGAAGAGGGAGAGAATGTATTAAGAAAGATGAGTATAGTGTTTTAGAAAAAACATGTCACATTTTTTATAATTAACTAACTTACCTAACTTCCCTAATATAATCAAATTAGTTAAATGAGTCTTATATTAAGGATCAGAGGAGTAAATGGAATCGATATGTAATTAATATATATCCGTACCCGTGACCATGGCAATTAATAAAGCAAGATATCCAGTTGAAAGTTGAGAAGCAGAACAAATGCAGTACGAGTATCTCACCAAACACTTTGTTAGTTAGGAATTAGGAATTAAGACTAAAATCTCAATCTCCGTCTACCATCTGAACTGCCACCCAAGCAAGTGGGGGATGCCTGGCTCATGTCTTGTGTTTTTGCGGAATGGCACGAACTGAATCGTCCTCGTCGATTTATTAATTAAATGAAATGGGACCCTACACACATACTGACAGGGCCCCAGTTTCTGGTTTTCAGTCTATTCACTGCCTTTTTAACGATTTGATTACACTCCGTCAAACTAATTCAATTAGCAGTTCCCTTGGTGCAGTGCCCACTGGACGTGTTTTGCGCACAATAGTCAATAAACTAATATATTCATATTTTCGAAATTATTCATAGTGAATCAAAGCACGATAAAGGATACTACGGGTACTTTGCATTCAAAACAGCACCTAAGGAGTATTTAATTTCGACGTAAAGCAAGTTCCGTAATGATCAGCCAAACGCTATTTTAATTACTTATTTGTTTTTAAAAACTGTTGTATAAAGTTTTACAATATTTTCTTAATTTTAAAAGTAGATAAAATCTATAAAAACATAATTATTCTGAGAAGCTACCTGAGTATCTTCTGAAATTAATCACCCGCGGTAAACAAGAGAGAATGTGATAAAAATATGAAAAGATACAGAAATGTCATCAAATTTAAAAATTATTGAAAAATCAATTATTTTTATGTGAATGTAGGTGTACAGAGATATCATAAAATATTCAAAATTGTTAAATAATAATAAGAGTTAATATAATTTTTTATTCTTTAAATTTGTCATCATTTTAGTTCTAGTTCTTCAAATTTTAAATCATAGGTTTTGGTCCCTCAAGAAGCAAAATAATCCAAGTTTTTATTAAATTATAGGGACTAATATTTTCAATAAAAGGAAAATTGAGTCTATAATTTGAAATTTGATGACCAAAAACAAAATGAAGACAAATTTAAGTTACCAAAATCTGTATTAATCCTAATAATAAATATCAAATGCCAAATAATTTTTAGTCTTAATAAAATCCTTACAAAATACAATCTCTGATCTTAATTACAAACAAATAGTTTGTCGTTTACGAAAAAGATTTTATTTAGAACAACAGTTCTGGGTGGCCATGAAAAATAAGGGGAGAAATGCCACGTGGCATGGTGTGTGTATTAACCTGAAACGTGGCATGGTAGTAGTTGAGAACGGGCTAGCAAGGCGGAAAGCAAAGTCCAACCAAACAAAAGTATTTTTTCTTTTTCAGGGTAATCTCGTTCCAGGATTACTCTATCCGCCGTTTGTCCCGGCTAGGGCTCCATCTCTCTTCCTCCTGTTTTAGAAAGGGGTGCTTGGCTTGCTATTCTTCGCCTCTGTTTGTTTTGTAAGTCTCAATTTTCCACCGCCATTACTTTCTCGACTCTCTTTGAATTACTTCGTCTCTTATTTATATATATATATATATATATATGTATTTTTGCCCAGCGTATTTGGGTAAAGCTTCTATTTTCCCCCTTTCATCCTCTTGTTAAGTTTCCAAACAAAGATTTATGATCCTGTCAAAATATCATTGTCACTGGCCTGATTTTTGAAGCAGTCTGGTGTTTGGGAGATGAGAGTCGTTTGTTTTACGATCTCTTGCTCTGCCTTCATCTGGCTGCTCATGTTGGCGCATAATCAAAATCCGAAAGAAAAATAAACCTTAGAAGTTGTAATTTTCTGGGGAGTTGTATACTCATTAAGTTCATTCGAAATAAATCTAATCTAAGAAAATAAACTTTCCGTGATTCGAAGGTTTTAATTTCCCTTCTCGTTGTTTCATTATCTTATCTTTATACAGCTGGAATTGATGGTTTGGGATCAGACATTATGGTTGCATGTAGGTGAATCCATTTAATAGTGGGGAGCTGGAATGAACTGTCTCCTTAAATGAGCTAAGATCCTCCGCGTTGCAGACCTATTATTATATACCGGTCAATTTGATTTTGGAAGTGGACAAAATAATTTGACCAACCTTGTTTTGGGTGGACATCTCACTCCTTTAATCTTCAATGACATGGCAACCATGGTGTTTTTAAAGGATTTGCTGCAGCAAATACGCATAACAATCGGTTAATAGCTGTTTCCAATTTTATATGTTAACGCCTCCCTACTTTCAGCGAGGCTACACTGTGAGAAAAAGAAGCACTTCGAAATATTGGCACTTGGGAACTTAAATGGGATAATATTTAAGGTGTGTTATAGTGCACTGGGCTCCCTTTGAGAATGGACAGTTCATAATCATGTTTGTTTTTCTGTTTTCTCTTTTCTGTGCCGGGTAAAAAAACTAGCTAGCATTAGTACAGCTATTGGTGATGGAAGACAATATTAAGAGGATTTGTGGAAAGTGATAGTGCAAGTAGTTGATTAAGTTGTGGTGAGTAAATAATGCAGTGCCTGCTTTTTATTGTTTTTGCCAAGTTGTTGTACTTGTTTCTTACGTACGTATCCATTTGAATTGCAGGTGATGAAATGGAGGACTGCTTCAGGGCCAATTGGACCCCATCTCAGGACCAATATTTTCTTGAGCTTATGCTGTCCCATGTGCGCAAAGGGAATAAAACTGGCAAAGCATTTAATAGACAAGCCTGGGCAGACATGACTGAAAAATTTAACATCAAATTCGGTTTTAAGCATGATGTGGATGTCTTGAAGAACCGACTCAAACGCTTCCGGAAGCAATACAATGAGACGAAAATGCTTCTCGGTCAAAGTGGTTTTCGGTGGGATGGAACATTAAACATGGTGATAGCTGATGATAAAACATGGGATGAACATGTTAAGGTACAACGCACTTTCATCGAACATTTGCAAAAGCAATTATAAACTTGACGTTGCAATTAGCTCGTGAGTATATATGCAGGCCCATCCTGACTTGCAAGCTTACAGAACTAAAGTCGTGCCCTATTATAGCGAATTGTGCATAGTTTGTGGCCATGCAGTTGCTGACGGAAGATATAGTCTTTCATGTTTTGATGTAGACTTTGAACGTGAAGGTAGGAACAAAATGTCACCATGATGAATGATATGTCTGTTTGTTCTACAAGAAATAGTCTTCTGATTTTCTCGTTCAATTTTAATTTATTACTGTGAATCACACATGGTTTGAACTATTTGTAATCTGTTATCAGAAGCTTCAAAAGAAATGGATGACCAGAGTTCTCCAAGTAGAGGGGATGGTCAGACCAATCACACCAAAATTGACTGGTCTCCGGTGATGGACCAATTCTTTGTTGAAGTTATGCTGGACCATGTGCGCAAAGGGAACAAGATTGGTCGTACATTCATGAAGAAATCATGGGCAGACATGATAGACGCATTCAACGATAGATTTGAGTGTCATTACGGCAAGGTTGTTCTGAAAAACCGGTTTAATGTCCTGAGGAGACATTACTGCTCTATTAAGGTTCTCCTTGGCAAAGAAGGGTTTAGTTGGGATAAGACGCAACAGAAAGTGGTGGCTGATGACCAATCTTGGCATCAATGCATCAAGGTCCACGTGTTCTTGGTCATGGTTTCTTTATTTACGTACTTCTTTTTGAATGATTCTGACTATCATACCTGCTCACTGTTGCAGGCAAATCACAACTTTCGGCTATACAAAATGAAAAGCATGCCTTTTTATCCTGCCATGTGCATCATATGCCAGAATGAAACTATGCCTGTGAGCATAAGCAAGTCACATCTTAAAAATGGATTTTCTGAGGACAAGACTTCTACCAGAGATGCTCAGCCGCAACCTAATGCACATAAAGGAGAAGAGCATATGAATGGTGACAAGAACTTTACACGAGAAACTCAGATGCTCTCTAAATCAGAGAAGCAAGCATTGCATTTGGGTGGCGAAAAGAACGTTCCTGGTCACCAAAAAAGGCATCAACCTGAAATGCCTCGGAACTTGAACGAGTCTAAGAGGGCAAGAAATTGTAATGGGGGAGTGCAAGATATACTGAAACATAGGATGGTCGCGATCTCAGTTTCTTCGCTAACGAAGAAAAACAAGAAAGAGGACAAGTTTTCTATAGATAATGTAATCAGTGTGCTTCAGACTATACCAGACATGGATGACGATCTGATATTGGATGCCTGTGACTTCTTGGAAGATGAAAGAAGAGCGAGAATGTTTCTAGCTTTGGATACTAATCTGAGGAAGAAATGGTTAATGAGAAAACTTCGTCCGTAGTAACTGATGAATCTGGTGAAACTTGTTCCGAGGCACGGTGAATGATTTATGTTATCCGTAACTGTAATCGCTTGGCGCTCAATCACTGAACATGGTGCCGTGATTCTTTTGCCTAACTAGGATTGATATTGAACACGAAAATTTTATGTTCAAAATTTTTTTGGTCGACATGTTGACTGAACAAGATAATTTTTTCATAAATGATAATAGACTGTGATTTGTACGTACCTTACTGATTAAATTATGTACATTTCATATTTCGATTAAAAAAATATATCTTATCAGTAAAAAAAATTATATATAATATAAAAAACTAACTAGTTATACTATCTTTGGTCCTTAATATAAAGTAGTAGTTTAACATTTAATTTGGTCTTAAATTGAAGATTTTAATATGTTTTATTTTTCATATTTATTCTTTTTTTTAAAAGATAATTTTTGTAATAGTTACACATGTTAAAAGATTTCATCAAATGGTAATTTTAATTACGGCTGTTCACGGGACGGATCGGAACCGGGACAAGCCCGTCCGGTTCCGTCCCGATGAACAGTAACGGGATAGATTTTCTGTCCCGTGTCCCGGGGTTGTCCCGGTCCCGATCGGGACGGGATGGATCCGGAACCGGGACCGGGACGTCCAAAAAATATGATTTTTAAAATTTTTTTAAAAAAATATGATTTTTTTAATTATATTTTTTTGAGCTTAAATCTTATAAAAACATCTTTTTATTTTCTTTTTTATTTGTTTGGGCACTCTTAAACAAAAGCTCCAAATATTACATATAAGAGTCATTAAAAACTCTAAACAAAAGCTTTTAACACAATAAAAACTTGCTAAAAATTCTAATCATCAATAATCTCAAATCATTAACAAATATAAAAACTCTAAATAAATATATCCATAGTTCCATACAATAGTCTCAAATTTAAAAAAAATATGAAAAAAATGATATTATATAAATAGGATAAAAAATTCAAAAAATTCAACAAAAAAAAAAGGAACCGAGATGGGACCGGGACAGGGACGACCCGTCCCGTCCCGTCCCAGTCTTTTTTTGTCCCGTCCGGTCCCAATAAGACAGGGACCGGAACGAGCCGACCGGGACGGACCGGCCTTGAACACCCCTAATTTTAATTAATATATATGATTAACAAAAATACTTTAAAAAAGACAATATCTATTTATTACAAATATATAACTTACCTAATTTTTTTAATCTACTCAAATTAGCTCTTATATTAAGAACTAAATATAGTAGTATTTATAAATCATGAGTAATATAACTTTTATAATCCTCGCATACGAAATATGATAGATTATTAGCAAAATTATGAAAATCCCGTCAAGATCTAAATCCAGTCCCCTCAAAACAATGTCACGAAAGTTTGTTTCACTTAAAAATAGAGAGAATAACTTTTAACTTGTAGCAGAACACAAGAATCGCAATAGATTTGAAGAGAGGTCCATGTAGGATTTTGGGTAATTAGAATTTAGAAGCGTGAGGGGGGGGGGGAGATGAATAATATACTTTACACATTTCACGAACTTCTAAATATAAAGATAGAAAACAATTAAGATTATTTAGGCTAACAAATACAATCAAGGTTTGTCAAGAGTTTATTTGAAGTTTAAATGACATCTCTATGAAAAGACAGGAATTATGGATCGTACATCCCAAGTTAGAAGAGAAGGCGGATGTGCGCATTATGTGTGAGAGTTCTATTACCTATGAGGGGAAATGAGCTAAATTGTCCAAACAAAAACAAAAAATCAATCAAAAGTCCCCCCCCCTTTTTTTTTGTGGGGGGGGAGGGGAGATCCTGTTTAACTATTGCTCTTTCAGGATCTGTTTCGAAAAAGATTGGTTCATATTTCAAAGGGATTGGTGTTTACATACATGGTAGCAAGAAATGTAATGACCAATCATCTCAACAATAAATGGAGAAACTCCTCAAGACCTACTACTCATTCCCCTGTGGTTTCTAAGGTATTTACGAGACTAGATCCTTCTTTCTTCCCTGTACACTCGGTGAATCACAACCCAATGGGCTCTAAACTTTTCTGTAGAAAAGAACGTAAGCAGCAGAAGTCTTTACCATGTCCTCACTGGCAGGGACAACCCTGCTATCATCAAACTCGTACCATTTATCATGTCCATACTGCATCCAAGCAAACACAAGTTGGATGAGTAACTTCAATTAATACACCAAAATGCCAATAATAAATTTTAACATTGATAAACAATATGCACAGATGGTTTTATAGAACCAACAGCACCTAACAATCCAGAGTGCCAGCAACAGCTTCTGTTTGATTATTCTTTTTCAAAGTACTTTTTAAAGAAAACCGAGGATGCCAATATATTAACTCACTATACTGTCCACAATAAATTGACGAAAAATAATATTTTGCAACTAATTTTAGAACAAAACTGGCAAAAAAATATATCAGCTGTTCTGCAGAAACCTTCAACCTTTTATAGTCAATACACGCCTCAACATTGTTTGTATTTGTCCAGGTCTTAAATATGTGATAGGATAATGAAATATTTAATTTATTGTAGGCAAATAATCAAATACTTAATTAAAAATGAAGAGAAATATTGTTTTAACTGATTAAAAGCCATCTCCCATAAAGCTGTACTTACACGAACCAATGCTGTATAATGACCTCCTCCCAAGCCTCCATAATGACAGCTGATTGCATACAACTCGTAATGTGGAGAAGACGGGCTATTCTTGTGGGCAACATAAGTTGACAGGTCCAAATCATTGATTGGGAAATCGACGAATGTTTCTAGCTTGTTCTTAAAGTATCTGCTGAATGAAAACCTCTTCAAATGAACAACAAGAATTTCAGGTAATCTCCAAAGATCTAGTTTTTTAGTCGCTTGCTGAGGCTTTTTGCACTTAGGACAGAACCTATTAGCACACCATATTACAATATGAAACGTTAGACAAGCTGAATCATGCATGGCCCTTTGGGCATAATGAACAAAAATTAACGTATAAAATTTGGCACTTGAAAAATGAAACAGCCTGGCATTTGAATGCCAATTACTCAGATTTGATTAATAATTTAAAAAAACATATTCATAAATAAAATGGAAGACAGTTTATCTATACTAACCACATGTCATCTGGCCCAAGAGGCTCCTCTTTTAAGAATGCTTCAAGGCACCTGTAAACAGAAACAGATTCTTGTGTTCTCTTACTGAATAACTGTGGCTTGAAAACCTCAGGCAACGAGCTGAGTAGGCATGTATCATATCTCTCTATCATCTTATCTGACCATAGGACAGCAACCTCCAGCTTTTTGGGTAGCAGTGTGAATGGTAATGGTTTATTCATTTTTATCTCCCCATTATCTGTCCCTACCGGTGCATTTAGGTAGAATTTAAAGTCAGCCTCCAAATCTGAATCCGAATCACCTTCCAAGCACGTAGAGCTAGTGGCATCGCTCAACTCATTATCTTTACTAACTTCAATATCATCATCATGCTCATCTAAGAAATCTTCAGAGGGCATCAGAAACGGATTAATTAACTTCAGAAACTCCCTACGAATGTCATATCCACAGGAAACATTGGGCAACCTTGCCACAATAGGAATGCCAAACAAACTCTCTACCAACCTCTCCCTCCCCAAACTGCACTGCCTGAACCAAAAAAAAAAAAATTGCACAGCAAACAAAGCAGACTCCAAAGATCAGGAAGGAGCAGGTAAATAGCCAGCAGTAGAATAATACAAAAAACACACTTAGTCGCCTGAAAAACACACCAAAAGGAATGAAGATTTATACAATAATCCTCCAATATTTTATTCCGTTTCACTTAATTCTATTTGAGACACAAGCAGCACACATTAGCTCTCAGAAAGTTTGCAATGGCATGTGAGTCGGACAACATAAAGAAAAATATGAAAGTGCCCTTAGGCTATGTCTACTATGTGCTAAAACGTCTTGCGAAGCTGATAGCTATAAAAAGTCAAATCTACTCAATTTTTAGGAGTATCGTAGAAGGTTTTAAAGTAACTAATTAATAATTAGTATCATGCATATATACCTCGTCTCTTGAAGGACTGGTACTTCATATGTTCATAATGAGCAGAATGAAGAAAATTAAGATGACATTCCTTTGGGAATTGTTATCAAATTCTAATTTTGTACAAGTCATTCATATTACCATCCTAGGGCAATTTGTTTGATTCTTTGATCACCTAAAATGGTAAAATTCACACACGATGTAGAACGGAACCTAAGTTCTTCATTTTCAAACTTACGCAGGACAAAAACATACAAACACACTGTAGGAACAAAACTGACATAGTTAATTAAAATATCATTATCATGCTTAGAAAGCTTACTTCGTCACCTGCTGATGCATGAAAACAACCAAGGGGCCAGCCTCATCTTTTGGCAGTCGATAAGCAACTAGTTTGTCGTCATCTCTAATCAAGGCTAACGAATCAGATGGTTCCTCCAACAGACGACAGATGCGATTCCTGTATATCTGCAGTAAGCAAGTCCTTGACAATTGTTAGCACTTTCCCAGGAAATTAAAGGCAACTACCTCAAATATGCTTCATTCCACCAGTAATGCATTGATACCCTAAAATATAATCCAATTCCTCTTTAAAAATACAACTTCTTACCTCGGCTATCAAGAGGGTCTCATCATCTCTTAAGGAACATGCATCACCCAAGGCCTTAATAAGATCCTTCAGTAAGCCACTCTTGGGTAATGTTATGGTAAATGCGGAAGGCAGAGCACTCCCATCAGTGCTCAGGACAGTCAAAGTGATCGTCCGCATTGTAGTAGAAGGTAATGGCAAAGATAGGTGCATAAAAGGGTCAAAAGTGATAGAAACCTTCTTGCAAACAGGGCAGACCAATGTTGAACGGAATTGACCCTATAAGAAAAGGAACAGAATAAGTTTGCTTTTAAAACAGGTAATCATCTCATGCAAAGTAGCATAGCATCCAAAATCAAACATATGACAAATAAAATGATCCTCAAACCAACACCAGATGGATTTCTCAAAAAGTCAAATCATGATTGGAATCACAGGCAATTATACATTTTTCAATACGTCACTTTATAGCACATAAATTCCAGGACTTACTGTTGAACCTGTTAATAGGAAAGTTGGGCTCAGTGTTAGCTAATTGCCAGTTTTACATTACCATAACTTCTTCCACCACACCCAGCAATCCATTCATAAGCAGTAATCCAACATATTGTACTCAAATCCTCTGCTAGGGACAAATAAGAGGACTTCTTCTATCAAGACTCTCAATTTTCTATCTGTCACAGGTATAGAAACTCAAACTGATGTATAACTGTAATTAATTTTAAATATTAAGGACAGGCAACGTGTTTTACTGTATTTCCGTTAGTTTGTTAAGTTTGTTAGGATAGATTATAGATAAGCCTATGATATTATAAATAAACAGCAAAGGATATCCAAATGTATGATTTATTGTTCAGATTAATGAAAGTGCACTATTCATATATGTTCTCTGCCATCTATCGTTTCCTCTTCTGTTCCTCTACTTCCCCTAGTCTCTCATGTTCTTCTCTCCTCTTTCTGGTTTCTTTCCTCTAATCTCTACTTTCTGATTCTCTCTAAATCTTTCTATTCTATTCTTTTTCTTAACACTAAGACATCAGAAACCTACAGGCCATTGTACACTAAGGAACACATGAAAGCCAAGAGACAAGGATATAGGATTTTTCACATAACATCAGGAGAAAAAAAGGCGAAGACTCACTTGGCACAAATCAACTATTATGGAGTCATTGCGAGCAAGGTGATTACGCCAATATTCTTCCGCCACTTCTTCATCTGGACGGCCATCTTCATCCTTAACTTCATGATATGGTTTGCGTTTTACACGATTAAGGTCTTCATGGAGTCCATCCAACAAAAAAGCAAGAAGTTCCTGCAGACACCTCACATACGAAGAAATTATTTCACCTAAAAAATTATCCAAAATTCATTGACTATGAGTAGAAGGATCAGGGAAATTAAAATTGTTTTAACATGCAAATCACATAGCAAATGAAAAGTACTAACTTGAGAATCATGCTGGTTATAACCGCTAAACTGAGGAGCAAAATTAGCAAGCTTCATCTTGAACATTCTTGGTGCCACAGGCCTCACTCCAGGAAACCACAACTTTCTAAGTAAATCCCCAAAAGCTAAAGCAAGTTCTCCCTGAAGAAGTTTTCAAATGGAAACAGAGAAACTCAGGGATGCCAAAAGGAAGATACTTGAAAGAGGCAGAAATGACCATGTAAAACCAAGAAAGAAAATCTAAATCGTACATTCATTCCCAAGGGATTTTCATAATTTATTTCTTTCCGGTAATCTCCCAGAAAATAGTCAACAAGCTTGGGGGTGTGAACCAGACATTGAATGGCGCTATTCATAAAACAAGTGTTTCCAAGATTTTGTAATCCTGTCAAGCCCAAAGAACCAACAGCTTTATAGCTACTCCTTCGAAAAGAATTGATAGCTGTTACATTGGAATTCACATTGTGAGTGGTCCCATTCATCATAACAGTGCCACTGTGAGACGAACATCCAACTGTATATCTATCTACAAACATCTCATTGCTTCCATTAATCGTTATAGAATCAGAAAGTCCATAAACTTGCAGCTCCAGGAGAACCTGCATGGACAAAGATGAAGCATGAACGTTATAAAAAGACTGAATCTGAAGATTCCATGTGTTGCAAAACTAACAATAACTTTCTAACAGATAACTGGAATTATTACGGAAAAAGGCCATAAAATTTCTAGGGTCCATTTGAATTTATAATCAAAAGCCCAAAGCATCCTCTGGAAAACAACCTAGGACACTGACCATCTTTTTCTTACAGTAAATACCACTATCAAAATTTGTAGAAGGTTACAAGTTAAATAGCTCATCAAGAAGTCAATTAACTCACAAATATTTCAATCCATGTAAAAGTTAAATATATAATCAAATTTAGCAGCCGCAGCAACTTCATTCAATTTTTATGCTCTCAATTGACACATCCTAGTCCTCAATGAACAGTCATTGGCATCACGGTTTATCTTGATTTAATCACAAGCTTCTTGGCTGAAACGGTCTGTGGCATGGTATCAAAGCCCTTGAGACTGAATGGTCAAAAAACATCATTGCCACCCCAATTACTCTTGTTTAAGAATAAGTTTCAGCACAGAGTCCATTGGACTTGTGCTTTGTTCACAGTTTAACTTAAAGTGCTTGTTGTTGACATTCATAAATTCAAGTGATTTAGACAATTGTCTTAATTTTTTGAGTCTCTATTTGCTCGTATGATATAGCACAAATCACCTCAAACTGAAGCACAAACCCATGATATAGTGATGGAAAACCTCCCTGGGGGAGGGGAGATGAGTTTGCAACTCACCCCTTTTTCAAGTTGCCCAGAATACTCGTTATCGTCTATGAAAAATTGTGTTGTCTGGCCGGAGAAGTCCAAAATGTGTACCTGCACGTTCCATGTTATAAATAAAAGCCAGGACATGTACAATAACATCTCTAGAAAATTAATTGTCAAATAACTCACTGGCTTATATTCAGAGCTGAAAATATTGCCGGCTTTCATGTAGACATCAACCATATTTTCCTGAAACCATGCTGTCTATTGTTAGCCAATGGTAACATAGAGCTACTTAAAGATAAATAGAAAATCAAATGCCATCTGTGGGGTAAGATCCATCCAGAAGAGGAAACCAAGAGTATCATTAAAATCAAACCTTTTGGCTTATCTTTGCTACCAAAGAATTTGTTTCCCATGAAACAAATATCCTAACTTGCAAGGAGAACAAATCTGGCGAACAATCATCTGTATAGCAGAGGCTCCCAAAATCCTTCACTGCATTATCGTAATCATTACACCTACAAGAGTAGTGAAATGAGTCCAGACTCAATTTCTGAAAAACATGTCATCATGAAGAACAATTCAGAAAAATATTACAACCTGTAATGAAAAGAGATCCACCATGAAATATCAACAGATGAATGTTATTCCTAAACTTAATGAGCGAATTCAAATTAATATGCGGATAGCATCTGGCAAGAGAAATGCTAATCAAAACTCAATTTCCAAAAACACACACATGAAGCCGTTTATAGAACAATAGTGCCACATGAGTTCTGCTACGGTGACAGAGGAAGTGTGGGGGCCAAAGAATCACGACGTGAAAGCATTATGGCTTCCCATTCTACAGGACCTGATGGTTGATGCATCTAGTATAGCAACGGAATTTTATAAGGGCATGTGCACCAAGTGAGCTAACCCCTAACAAGAAATCCAAGCTGTGGCTGTGGAATTCATTTTCTCCATTATTTCAGTTCTGAATTCTGAACATTATTATATTTTCTGTTCCCCTGGCTGATGAAAGGGCACTTCAGCATTAATTAAGGTAGCAATAGTAAAGTGATCTTGCTGCTTATTCACAGTTTCACTGTTTCTTTTGAAAACAAATGAATAGAACTTTTAAAAGTTATAGCAGGTAACAACTACAGCCGCCTCCTTTTATAGGAGGGATTTAATACTAGATTAGGTTCACTAGTCAACATATGTAACATGTTCACCAATTAAATTTACAAATCGGCCAGGCAGATATGGAAGAAGGTGCAATGCTATGAATAAAATAACACAGAGTTTGAGGCATTGTTCTATGAGTAAACAATGTCGCTTATATGTAATAATTTTGAAATTACAGACAAGGCGGTCTTGCATTGTGGCATTAGACACAATTGCGATAAAGAATTCCCATCTTGGGACACAGAAAGATGACCACAATGAAGGCATTCGATAAGTCGTCAACATTTTGCTCTTTCAATAAACAGCGACCTATAAATGAGTTTAAAGGGAAATGTAAAAGGCAGAATGTGCGCGTGAGTTTGATTTTAAGGCTCACCTTTTAAGAGCACGCAACCACAAACCTTCAGGAACCAACGCATATTGACGGCCTGAAGATCCCACCTCACTATTCATAGTTTCGTTCTGGTTGTCTTCCTTCCTTAACTGAAGCACAATTTCTGAGTCAGACTCGAAATCAGAGTTCGTTGATACAGTGTATAGGACATGTTCTCCTCGATCAGCATCCCCTTGTACTTCCTTCCACCACCTGCAATCCAGGGGGAAAGAAGAGCGCGATTGCAGCGCGAAAAAAAAAAATCTTAAAAGTAAAGTTAACAAAGACTGATAAAATCATTAGGGCAAGCAAAGGAACATCAGTTACGAATTGATTCATCCATAATTTTCGCCGGTGACCGGTATTCCAGTTGCTTAAGGGACAAGGATCCGACGCTGACTACGTCTTTGTCGACACGGAGACGTAACTGAACCTCTCAGGGCACCCTCCCTCCAAAAAGAACGATTGGAGGAGGGGAATACGGCAAAACAAAGAAATGCCTTTCAGTCCATCTCCATTTTCCAATTTATTTAATTCATTTCATGGGCAATCATAAATGAGATAAGAAGGAAACAAGAAGAAGTGAATCACCAGTAAAGAACCAAGTAGAGGGGCTCATTCTCCAATTGAGGCTCTTCTTCTCGGCCGAAGCGACGTTGGGGACGGGAATCGAGGTCCCAGAAGTAATCGTCGTGATCGGTGAATAAACTGTCCATGGTGAGGAAGGAGAGGGTTTTGTTGAGTACAGAGCGAACAAGGGTCTTGCAGAGATGGAAGGTGGAGAGAGAGAGGAGAGTAAGCTTCTGAGAGAGAAAACGGGTCGGTTTGACGACCAGGGAAGAAAGGCGGATCTTCTCTGCGAAACGGGTCATAGCCTTTAAACTCCGTTGCCTCGCAGGCCGCACGTTTAAGAACCCTGGTGCCCCAAAAAAAAATAACAAAACCTGAAAAGGGACGCGCACGCGCTGAAAGTCGGAGGTGGCGCGGAGAGGGGGTGGCGGTATAGCACACGCGCGAATGTGAAGAGTAAGGTTAGACAATCTCATCTGGATGGTTCCAGGGGTGTCTCCGTCCGGTCCGGTTACCCCTTTTCACACATGCCGGGCAATGCTGGCTGTAAGATGATCACCTACGGTCGCATGAACTTGTGGGCCATCCATGTTGTCATTGGGCTAATGGGCTTGATACTTTTTACCTAAAACAGAAAAAGGTGACCTTTTGCGCTTCGGCCTGTTACAAAAGAAGGAAACTAACATCACTTTGAAAGTAACTTCTATAACGAAAAATAGATGAGTTGCCTTGTCCATCATCAAACATCAAACAATAAATGAATAACTCGTCCATAAGCCCTATCACTATCAAAGCATCGTGCCACCGATTTAAGTAATTCTATTAGGCGAGATAATATTGAGCATTTATATCATTTCTGATTTTTGTAGTTTTCAAATAAACACAATAGACATGTTGAAATTGCCTTGTGTTTCTGCCCAGATATAAAAGGATTTGAATCCTCTAATTTATTTGAAAACTTGATGTATATAAAATTATAATCATGAATTTTTTTGTCATACAAAACCTTAGATGAGTTGAATTTGGAGGACTCATAAAGATCAAAACATGTCTTTAAGTTCAAAGAGCACTTACAGAGATATTTATAAATCGCTCGCCAACAATATACACACATTGGCAGCAATAATTATAATCATAATTAATTAGCCATCCCTTTTTTGTTGCATATTAGCTATAAATGCCGCCAAACAGAAAGGCTAAACATCTGGGCCGAGCTCACGGAAAAATGAAAAGGTCAGTGGTAAAATCGGGCTTAAATGCTTATAAGTCAATGACCAAGAAAAAGCCCAACAAGAGAGTAGGGATCCAGATAAGATCAAAATATTCCGAATTGGTTGTCAAAATATTTCGAATTGGCTCTCAGACTTTCTGGTCCATTAAGTTTATCCTTTTCGTGTTGCACTTGAGTCTGGGCTTGACTACCAGAGAGTGCCAGCTGAACAAAGCTTCCGTGATTCTATAGTCCATGACTATTAAAAAAAAAAGAAAAAAGTTCTACTAGTGGAGGTAGGTCTAGAGAAAATGACTAATCCCTCACAATATAATGAATCAATATTTGAATCTCTACTAGGAAAAGTGTCCATATTTAGTGCCTAAGAGTGCCTTGAATAGGATCATTTCTAATAGAAGGATGTTTGGGTACAAATAAAATTATAATGTTAAAAGTGCTTTTACGGTATATGAAGTAAATATGTGAAAGCGTTTGTCTCGATTTGAAAAAAAAAAAAAGTATTTTTAGGGTTACCTAAAACCCCCTTAGTACCGGGTCAGGTGTGGCAGGAATATGATGAATCAAGATTTAAATCCTTACTGGGAAATATGCTCACATTTAGTGCCTAATAGTGGTTCAAATAGAATTGCTTCTAAGATGACACATTTGCTTTAACAAAACAAAAAAGAAAAAGAAACAGTTCTTCAATACTCTTTGGAAGTGTTTGGATATAAATAAAATTATAGTTTTAAAAGTACTTTTACGGTATACAGAATAAATATGGAGTTACCGAGAACTTTTTTAGTCTCGACCTTCCAGGTTAGGTGTGGCAGGAATATTGAAGTTTGGGGGATATGGCGCTGCCATTAAAACAGCTCGTGGTTGATAGGTCCGTTTCATTAACAAGGCGGTTGCGAAAGCATGCTTCTCACCGCCAAGAAACACAAAAGAGCGTGAAAGAAAGCATTCTATGGAGAGTATGGATTGAGACGTTGCATGTGTTGTGGAACATGCGGGTGTATCATTCCGAGTGGTGTGTGCGTGCCACTTTATCATATAACGTGTTCTCAAACTTGCTCGCTACCAATCATGACACCTGCACTACAAAATTCAAACCTTATCTTCATCAAACATTATTCATGGCCGGCCTTCCTTTGCCTTCTCTGTCAGGTATAAAGTTAAATCTCAGTGTCGCACAAATACTCTTGTTCAAGCCAGCCAGTCCAGTTGAGATCATTTGCTTGGTCTCTAATTCTCCAAGAACCCAACCCCACATGGCTAAGCATATTCCTGACCCTCGCAGCGACAAGCTAGGTGGATAGCTATTAGAGAAGCCTGTGTCGTGCAGAGATAGAAAGAGAAGCAATCAAATTGAGTATAGTGGGGACCTACTATATATGGATGGAGAGCATGAAAAGAATTTGGCCTTCACAGGGAAGGCATCGCTTCTGGGATTCCTTCACAAAGTTCATGTACAGGAATTTTATTTGAAGTTACCAAAATGTCCTAACGGTGGAAAAAACCTCTTCCTACCAAGCAAAACCATGACCACCGCCGGACCATCCATAGCTGCCTCCGGCAACGGTCACTTTCTCAAAAAAACTCGACATCTGTGCCACATTATTTTAAAACAAAAACATTTTACACTGCGGAAAAAAATAAGTCAATTCCATGGATTCAAACAGAGACTTTCATAGGTTTGTCTGAGGAAATAAATTTCACCAATTTTAATGAAACTTGACTTCCGCGGAAGCTAACTTTGATACCAAACATGCCAAAATCTCACTTCTCTCCCCAGCTTTCACTTCCATGCTCCCCGCTTCTGTGCCTTAAAGTGGAACCCGTGGACCTTTCCATGCCTTCTCATTTTCAACCATACTTAATGGCGTTTATAATAATGTCTCCATTTGAATTTGTTTTGGCACGAGTTTCCATTTGAATTTCGAATTGAATGTCCAAATTAAATATCCACACCCTCGCATATATCAGTTCCTCCCCTTTCTTAAATCCCTTAATTTAATTACTTTCACTGAGTAATTGATTGAATCACTTCTTTTCAATCACTGGGTTACATAAATTACGGATATTAGTTTAATTAGGGAGTTCATGTGTGGATGACTGAAATGGCCGTGAAAACCACCTGCTATTATCGATTTTTATTACGCTGATTAATACTGCCTGAAACACAATTGTCTTGCGTGCCTTTCTTGTGATGACAGCCCGCACTGGCCATTTTCGGAGCTGTTAAGAAGCAATTCGCATTTCAAGAATTCCGCTATAATTGACGAATCAGAGTCTAATGTGTTATTAACTTATTATATAAGATCTCAAATTTTAATTATAAAACCTCATTTACAGTTTACAAACCAAGTCTTACAATTAGAATCAAATGTAGTATATGCCTTTTAATCGAAAAAAGCCCTTATTTCAAAATGAAGAGAATATAAGATAGCATGTTATTAACTTCATTTAGCTGATTATGAATTTTCAATTTAATTCGATAGCTTCTCATCAAATTTAATCGGCACGACCTGATTTTTCGGTGAATGGAACTGTTCCATTAAATGGACAAATTCCATCGGATTATTTAACACTTGGTGGTGGGAAGGGATCAGTTGACCAATGGGGGCTAGGGGCCAATCAATTGCTTCAATATTTTAGGATCACGACGAATGGTGCTTGACATATTTATGCATTTAATTAATATTGATTTGCAGAGCCGAATTTTAGGATGGGTGGGCAATATTATCGCAAAGTTTGGTTTAATGGCAGGAGTAGGCAGACGGCCTAGGCCAGATGATATAAATATAATATTATCCATTTGTTTAGAGATTTTTTTAATTATTATTAAATTAATGGAAGCTTTATTGTTTTATTAGTACTATTATTTGTGCTCGGCCTGCCCTTTGGTCTCTGACTCTTGTCCCTTTTATGTCATTGGGTTCTCCACACGACACCACGTAACTGTGTTATCCGTTGCTTTCAATGTGTGCGTGTGTTTAACTATTGTGTTACGATCTCTAAATAGCTATATAGCTTTTGCTGTGCCTTGGCCTAACCATGGATAATGATTTGTCTTTGCCTTCGCATCCCTTCCGTTATCTGGAAAGCGGGGGAAAAAAGTTTGTGCGACAGTATGTTATTTAGTTTAATTATCGGATCATTTTAAACGTGTGCGATATATTTTATGGGTATTTTATCATTTAGCACGGAATAGTGTTTTGAGATGTGATATCCCTGTAATATAAAAATAGCATTTTACTGAATAATAGTTTAAAATATTAACATTTTCAACAATTAAAAGTAATAATTGATGGATTTAATTAGTTTTTGGTCGAGATAGATGGGGGCTGCAGAAATAATAAGTTTAGTAGAATTTCAATAAATTTCAGTAATTATTAATTGCGTTATAAATTTATTTTTTTATTAAAAAACCTATTTAGTCACTAAAAAAAATTCTATGTCCTGTTTTTCGCTTCCCCATGCTTCCAGTAGAGAGCTGGAGTGGGAATTGTTGGTATTTACGGGTTAAGATTCTTAAGAGGTCAAATCATGATCAGTCTTATTCAAAATATAATCAACAACCATTTATTGGCCAAACAAATGAAATTATAATTACCAGTTTTCGCTTTAACGATGAACTTTTAGCCGGGACTTTAATAATTAGCCGAGAGCTTTGGTGCTTGGACCGAAGCAGAGTGCTCTCGTTATACTTTGTTTCGTCTTCAGAAACAATAAAATAAACCATGGAAATCCATGAGTATTTTAGTTTTAATCTCACTATTTCAAAATTGAGGCTTTACATTGATTCGGTATATTTTAAAAACATTTTCAAACTTCGAATTGAATAATCCGAATCTGAATCTAATTAATCAGAATGAATACGCTCAAACGACTAGTTGGTGGATCGCGGATGCAGCTGGCGTGGGATTCGCTCTGGTTCCAGCGGACGGGACAAGCATACTCTAGTATTATTTTTTATTTTTAATATAAAAATTAGTTAATTCATTTAAGTAAATTAAAAAATCAAGTCAATTATTTGTAATAAATAAATGTTATCTTCTTTAGAATACTTTTACTAATTATGTATATTAGCTAGAACTATTATTTAATAAAAGTTTTAACCTGTGTAACTGTTATAAGAATTATTTTAAAAAAAATAAATAAATATGGAATACAGAATTTTATATTCAGAACTAAATTAAATATAAAACTAATTTTTATATTAAGAATGAGAGATAGTATACGCAAACCTGTCGTGGAATTTGCCGTGATTACATTAATGTAAAGTTAAAATGAGGTGTGAAGTGTATTTGGGATAAAGAATAAAAAAGAAAAAGCGAAACAGGTTAATTAGGAGCATTGAGGGGAGTTTGCGAGGGAAGAGAGTGAAGCGAGCACATGCAGATTTCTTGGATTCCGAGCACATGAATTAGGTGGCCTTACCAGCTGTTGAGTTGCTGCCAACAACATTACTAAACATAAGACCTAAAAAATTAATCTATAAATATTAAGAAAATTTGTTAATTTAATTTTTTTAATGATAAATGAGTAATGTTGTTTTTTTTTTCTAAGTATTTTTGTTAAATAAGTGTATATGATACTTTCCTCCCATGTCTGAGTGGCTATGGCTGAATCCCTTTCCTTTCTTTTTTTTCTTGTGCCTGTCACGTACCTTTTGATTCCAAATTCACACTTTCTCCTCCGTCATTATTTTATCATTCTCTGCATCCCTGCTTTCAGTCCAGAATGTGTTGATGCAGAATCTTGAGACTAAAACACACCATGCAGCTGTTTCCGACAATAATGTGCATGCTTGCTTCCTTATGAATTTACTCATTTTTTAAAACGCTACCACCACTGTTTCCCACTCAATGACAACCTTTTGAATCCAGGTCCAACCCCAGACCTGACTTAGCTCGCCGAACAAAATACCTTCACTGGACAGTCAACTATTGAGGTGGCCATTTGTTTATTTATCACCTTAAATTTATTTTTCAGGTGATGTAGCATTCTAATGTTATTTACAACGCAACTAGAATTTTGATATTATTTTTTTGGGAGAATCCCAAAAAAATATTTTTAAATTTTAAATTAATCTTATTTACTATACTCTAATAACAATTAATAATATTCGAAAAGCAAATGACAACACACTTTTTATAGTTACTTCTGATTTAGGATTTTGAAATTTTAAAGATATTTTTAAAATTTTTCTTATTTTTTAATGTTTCTAGCGTTCTAATTTTATTTATGATGTTTGTAATACTCAAAGTGCTCAGTATAACTAAAGAAACATTAAGATGTTAGGTCTCTCATAAAAATAATATATAATGTAAAATGTATTATAAATAAAATTACGATACGATATGCTTTTTTTTTTTGGGCCAAAGATACGATATGCATTTGAAAAATATGATCAGATTTCTTTTTTTTTTTTTTTGCCAACAGATACTATCAGAATTATAGATTAGGTGTTAATTTACTCTGAAAGTAAAATTAAAATGAAAGCTAAATCGAAAAGCTCCAAATGAGATCTGCGACTTCTGAGTTGAGTTGTGACCCATAAACTCGTGGCCAGCTGGAGTCCGGTGTCCTTTTGTCTGTCAGCACACTCCCCAAAAGACGGACTTACCCCTCGCGTCACATTTTGAAATGGTCAAATCCCTCAATTGGAATGGGGACATTTTAACTATTTAACGTTCTCCGTTGAGTTTATGAATGCGCCAGCCCCTGACAGCTTTTATTATTCCTAATGGATTAATTAATGGATAGATCGATGGATGGGTGGGATATTGAAGCTTATTCCGTGAGATGCTGCTCAGCAACGGGAAGGGTAACTACTTTGAGTTTAGCCGAAAACGACGTCTCGCCGGGCCTCTACTTTGAGCTCAACAGCCTCAAAACGACGCCAACCGTGATGGTAAGGCCCAAAACGCACGCTTTGTGAATTGAGGCCTGTGGCCGTCGTTGCTCTGAGGTCTTCTTTCTCCCGTGGGGTTCACATCACCTTTTTGACATCTTTTATTATTATTCGTGGCTATCTCTTCACCCGCTGCTTTCATGTGGGGTTTTGATTTTTAGCAGGGATCATTGGGGCTTCAACTTCCAAATCTCCAATTCTCCATTGATATTGATATTTAAATTACTAAATCTTAAATTAAAAAAGTTATAAAAGTGTGTTGTTATTTATAAGTTCCATATTATCAGAACCTATTAAAGTATTGTTATTAAATCTGATTTAAAACCTAATAATTTTAAATTTCTTTCTCTTTTTTTTTTGAAAAAAAAAACTCTTATACGTGGTGCATTTGTCTTCCCCCTGCTTTCCTTCAAAGACCAGTCTTATTATTTGTTGTTGGCTATGATTGGAAACAATAATATCACCCGCTATGTCATGCAGTGTTAGTTTATCTGGTGAAGTTACAATTATATACTTAATTGTTTTACGTTATATGATGTATATTGAGAAAGTAATATTACAACCATTGGCATAAAAAAAAACCGAAGAAGTTGTGAAACAAAATATGAAATTCTGCGATAGCATATTCCATTCGAGTGGGCGTGTGTGTATCAGAATGAGTCGGAGAAATTCTCAGATTTCGCTCTCAAATGTTGGACTATTGGGACAGATATGATGTAAAATGATATTAAAAAAAAAACGAGCAGTTCCATTATTTATTTGATGAATTTAATTCATTGACTTATAATAAGGCCACGTAAATTAACAGTGCCCACCATTTGACAAAAAGGCGCTCGCCAAAGTTTTCCATCCTTTTCAATTCACATGCACGCCAAGGCAATATAGTATATATACGTGCGTATATATGATTATGATATATAATTTGTAATGTTCAAACTGGACTATTTCTACGTACATATCCACATCCTACTCAAATCATCCATGATGTTATCATATCCCACGGCCCATGCCGGGAATCTAATTTCCATCCCTGTTAGCTTTCTATTTGCTCACTAAAAACTAAAGGAATCTCAATTAAATCAATTTCACGTTCCTTCCCAATTTTACTGGCAGGGAATCGAAGCAAAAGTCATGCCTACACGAGAGCAACGAAAGTCGTGTATTTGTACCAAATATCTAGACACACGTGTGAGAGGATGGAGTTACTTGAATTTAAGGGTTGACAAGAAGTTAAAATTCCTTCAATTTCTATGCAGTGCGTGTTAATATTCACGATGGAATTAATTATAACTAAACACGTGTAGAATTTGAAATTGTTGATACTATCATGCAACATTATTAGTTAGTGAAGACGTAAATAGAAGGTCATTGAATCCAAGAGACAATTAAAGGGGAGACTTTTAGGACACACTCTACGCAATGCATCATCATCCAACAGCCCCGGGCGAAGGGTTACCCGACACGTTTTTGCCTATGCTTCTTCAGTAAGAGTACCATTATTATTTGCCATCATTAAAAATGAAATCATACTGTTACCAAACTCTTGACAAAAATTAAAGATTGAATTATGAATAAGGCAGTTGAAGAAATTTAAAAAAAAAAACACTTTAATAACTTTTGACCATTCCTCAAATCCTATATTGGAGGCATCAGCTGAATAGCTTAGTAACAGAAATGACGACAAGGAGAATGAGGTGGACAATGAAGCCAAATAAGAGGTTGACGAAGGGGTTTGTAAAGTGAGGAGGGAGACGACAGGGAGAGGATATTGTAGGGAATTTGATACAGGAAGCCAGGCTGTAAAGGGACACGGCGAAGCTGAGTCGTTACAGGAGGGAATGTGGAGGGGGAGAGAGGAGCAGAGGATCCCAAGCCAACTTTACAAGCAAAATAGTAAACGTATCTCTAGATATCAAATTCCAAACGATACCCATGTGATGCACGTGAAGTTAAACCTCGCACTGGTGCTATACCTCCCTCTCCCCACAAGGCAAAAAACAAAACAAAGAAACAAATAATCCAATGCATGCATCAAACTTTTACATTTAACAGCAAGTAATAAAGTTAAAGCTACAAGAAATGCCGAAACATGGAAGCAATCCGCTACTGTGATTAAGCATGCATATCCTAAAAAGGCAAGCATATGGATATGCTTGGGTTTGGTATTTCGTGTCGAAGTTATTTCTTGTGCGGGTTTGGCCCGACCGAGTCAATAGTGGTGAATTAATGTCTAAGGATTGTAACAAATAGATTTGCAAGAGTCTAAATGTCGGGAGAAATATCCACACACACACACACACGCACGCGTGCACGAGACAGATTACGAATGTTTGGAGCACAATAAGTCATTGATTTGATTTACATGGCCTTCCTTTCCTTGCCACCATCAGCATATATATGAAAGTGAGAGGACTAGTGATGAATATTACCGCCATGAACTAAGCTCAGTGTGAACCCTATTAGGTTTCACACGCACACGCACAAACATATCAAGTCTTTTCAACGTTTTATTATTTACTTGTCATGTTTTGTCTGTTTTCATCAAGCTGCATCGTCTTGTCCATTTCATAGCCTTGGCTTTAATTTCTATTCCACCTATTTGTGTTGGCCACAATTTTCCCCAATATTTGCAGCCTAAACCTAACTCGTCATCTTTCTTTTTTTTTCGTGGTGCAGATATATGTGGTGATCATATCACTGTCATGGATAGTCGTCCCTAAAGCGCACGTCGTTGTTTATTAGCATCTCATCACTTTTCAGTATGGGTGCCAAAAAGTCTTGTTACACTTGGATTGGATTCTTAATCCGCTTTTTGTGTTGCCTAGGCCTTTGTTATTTTAATTATTTCTCATTTTTCTAATATTATTATGGTATTTTTTGATTTTTTCTACTATGTCACTGAATTGGAAAGAATTAGTATATACTTGAAGTAATAGTTTGACAATGCGACTTTTTCCCCCGGTGCTTCGTAAGCAACAAAAAGTAGATGGAAAAAGGTTGCTCAGTCCTCAACAGATGTGGTGCCGTCAATGCGCGCAGAATGAGTTCTTGTGCAGATCAGCATTCAGATTTATTTTCCTTACCAAAAATTTAAAAAAACATTAACGTCAAAAGATTCTTTTGGGGAAAAAAGTCTAGAAGGATTCGGTGGAATGGACTATTTAAGCAATACTTAGTTGATAAATCAAGTCATTATTCCTGAATCCTCACCCAAAAGCAACTAACTCCTGCTTTTTTAAAACCAAAGTAAAATAGTAAAAAATGATAGATGAAATTAGGCCACAAGAGGGGGGAAAAAAAACAATAGACGACCGGCTAAAGAATGTGTAAGTTTGATTTCTATCTTGATTTGGAAATTAGGATAAAATATTAAAAAATTGAAATGATACGAATATATACAGTTAAGATATAATCTTAAAAAAAATACTGCCCTTCACTCTTTCACGGAAAAGGAATATAGCTCGAAAAGGGGGAGATAGATAGTTTTTTTTTTTTGAAATATAACCTCGAAAAAATAAAAAATTAAAATATTTTTAATTTTAAATCATAATTAATTTATTTCTCAACAAATCATATTATTATGCTAAGTAATAAAAAAAGCGTATTGGCCGTCAACAATCAAATTTATTCAAAACAACTTTTTATATAAAAAAGAACATGGAGAACGGGAAGTTTGAGCCCAACGAAGCTTTGTTGTATTTAGAACGGATGGGGGGGGCAACGTAGATGGTAACACCAAACAACCCCTAAACGATTAACCATCGTAGAATCCAACCACTCGAGGCAGGTTTTTTAAGGCATACTATATAAGTTTAACCCACGTTAACTCCTTCCCCTACCCTTTCCCTTACCTACTATAACATTTCTCTCTATTTCACACTCTGTTCGAAGTCTTAACTCTCTCTCCTCCTCTAACGGCATCTTCTCCCTTTCTACCCCCTCGATTTCTGCGGAGGTATTTTGTGGCTAACCCCCTCCTTCCATTCTCTTCTTCAACTCACTTCTCTCTTGATTCCTCAAGATCCGGTCATCTCTCCCAGATCGCTCCCGCCTTTATGTTTTAACCCTTACCCTTTTGAAGACTGCTTCTTCTTTTTTGTTTGCTCCTCCCCGAGACCTGCAGCCCACAAGGGTAGCTCGAAATGGTGGTCAAGATGATGAAGTGGAGGCCTTGGCCTCCTCTTGTTTCCAGGAAATATGAGGTCACCTTGATTGTCAAGAGGTTGGAGGGTTGCGATCTGCTGCGGGACTCTCCGGAGAAAGGGGCTGATGGGCTCAGGAAATTGACGGTTGAGATTAGGTGGAAAGGTCCCAAATTGACCTTGAGCTCCTTGCGACGGACTGCCGTCGCTAGGAACTTCACGAGGAGGTCGGCGTCGAAGCCGTCGCCCCTGACGCCGTCGTCGTGTGGGACGAGGAGTTCCGTAGTTTATGCAATCTATCGGCATATAAAGACAATGTGTTTCATCCCTGGGAGATCGCTTTCACTGTTTTTAACGTCAGTCTCTTTCTTCTATTCCCATTTTCTTGCCGTTCTAATTTCCCCCAAGTTATCGGTTTCAAATGTTTCCTGGGTTTTGATGAAGAGTTTTATTGCGCGAATCAAAATTGAAGAATTCTTCTTTTATAATTATTTTTTATTTGGCCGGTATTCCATTTTGGTTTGGTTTGTCGGTTTTCACCATCTCTCTACGGGCCTCCTTTCGCGTTTCTTGATTTTTGGTCAGGGATGCATTTGTTTATATTAGCCTTAAAGGAAAATCTCTTTCACTTATCTCATGTTCATCAGATGTCGATAGGGTCGTGTTAATTTTTGCTACTATGCTACTGATGACATATCTACTAATGTCCTTTTAGATATACAAGAGAAGATGATCAGAGGCTTCATAACTTTCTAGAACTGATTTTTTTGGAATTTAGTCGGACGTTTGGTCATAACAGCTTTTGTCTGTCAGGAAACTTTCAATTGCGGATTATTTGTCTAATACTTGGCCACTATATTGCTCTAATTCGATTGGATTAGTTCTCAAAATAAAAATTTGGTTTATTTGCATACCAGGGATTGAATCAAAAGCCAAAGAGCAAGGTTCCCGTCATTGGAACAGCGTTAGTGAATGTTGCTGAATTTGCATCTGCAACTGATCAGAAGGATTTTGATTTGAACATCGCTCTCACACCCCCAGGAGGTTCTTCCGAGTCTTCTCCTTCACTTTGTGTACGTCCACCTCTCTTTTTGCCTGATTGTCCTTTTTTAGATGACATACAAAATTTGTAATCTTTCCGTATAGGTTGCTAGGATTAGCAGTTATTCTAATTTTCTATTTTGTGCTTCCTTGTAATTTTCAAATCGTGCTTAACATTTCCTGATCCTGCAGATATCAATGAGCTTGGTAGAGCTGAGGGCTGCTCAAGAAAACACAGAGATAGTTCAGAGATCTGTAGCACCAGTACCATCACCAACCGAGTCAGGAGAAACTACACTGGCCGAAAAAGATGACCTTTCTGCAATCAAGGCTGGACTTAGGAAAGTCAAGATTTTGACAGAGTATGTATCCATTAGGAAACCAAAAAAGGCATGCCGTGAGGAAGAGTGCAGTGAAGGCAGGTGCTCTGTCCGTAGTGAGGATGGTGAGTACAGCTATCCTTTTGACTCTGACTCTCTCGATGATTTTGAGGAAGGAGAGTCAGACGAGGGAAAAGATGGTTCCAATGTCAGGAAGTCATTCAGTTATGGAAAACTGGCCAATGCAAATGCTGAAGGATTATTTTATTCAAGCCTGAGGGTAAATGGCGATGATGAGGATTGGGTTTACTACAGCAATCGCAAATCAGATGTTGGGTGTTTGCAGACGGAAGATTTGACAGTGCCAGCCACTGACCCTTCTTTATTACAAAGTTCGAAGCGCAGCTTGCTTCCCTGGAGGAAAAGGAAGTTAAGTTTCAGATCTCCTAAAGCAAAGGGAGAACCCTTGTTAAAGAAGGCTTATGGAGAAGAAGGTGGTGATGACATAGATTTTGATCGTAGGCAACTTAGCTCTGATGAATCCCTTTCCCTTGGGGTGAGAATCTACTTCCAACATATTTCTTCTTTATAATCTCCATAAGCTAATCTATTTTACTGTCGCAGAATCATGTCTTTCTAGATGATCCTGAGGACTTTGCAATTAAAGATTAGTGATTAGAAATCACATTTGTTGGTTCCTACTTGGCTAGGGATTAAGTTTTGAATCATGTATATGTCTAAGATTCAGTTGCAACTCTGTCCATCTTAATCTTTAGAAAATCAACATCATATTCTCCATTAGTCCCGGTCTCAACATTTAAAAGTAGTGATTCAAGATGATAAAAATAATGAAGTCATTCTTCATTTTCTAATGTTGAATATGCTAGATACACGTGCATTTTTTTTTTTTTAAATTATTAGTCTTTTAACTTCACCTTTCTGCTTTGCATACTGTTGTTGATACTTGATAAGCCTATCAATAACAATATTGGTTCACACTTTCTACCAGTGGTACAAGACTGAAGATGACTCGTGTGCAAATCGGTCATCAGTCTCTGAGTTTGGGGATGATAATTTTGCTATCGGCAGTTGGGAGCAAAAAGAAGTGACAAGCCGAGATGGTCATATGAAGCTTCAGACCCAGGTCTTCTTTGCCTCAATTGATCAGCGCAGTGAACGGGCTGCTGGTGAGAGTGCATGTACAGCTCTTGTTGCTGTAATTGCTGATTGGTTCCAGAACAACCATGACCTCATGCCTATAAAGTCCCAATTTGATAGTCTAATTCGTGAAGGCTCCTTAGAATGGAGGAATCTATGTGAAAATGAGACCTACAGGGAGCGATTCCCTGACAAGCATTTTGATCTTGAAACAGTTGTTCAAGCTAGAATTCGTCCACTTTCTGTGGTTCCTGAAAGGTCCTTCATTGGTTTTTTCCACCCTGAAGGAGTGGATGAGGAAAGATTTGACTTTCTTCATGGGGCGATGTCTTTTGATAACATTTGGGATGAGATTTGTCGAGCTGGACAGGAGTGCCCTAACAACGGTGAGCCCCATGTTTACATTGTTAGCTGGAACGACCATTTTTTCATCCTCAAAGTTGAAGCAGATGCTTATTACATAATCGACACATTGGGGGAGAGACTATATGAAGGATGCAACCAGGCATATATTTTAAAATTTGACAGCAGCACTGTAATATACAAAATACCAGATGCTGCCCTGTCTTCTGAAGAGAAACCAGGCGGTGAACGGCAAACTGTTGCGGCAGTATTAGAGTGGGATAATGAACAGGGCCCACAAGTTAATGGAAAAGAGTTGGTTCCTGTGGGAGAGGCTGAGGAGAAGCAGAAGAGCGAGGAGGATGAGGAGGTTGCGTGCAGAGGGAAGGAAGCTTGCAAAGAGTACATCAAAAGCTTTTTGGCCGCAATCCCTATTAGGGAATTGCAAGCAGATGTGAAGAAAGGTTTAGCATCATCAGCACCGCTTCATCATAGACTGCAAATTGAGTTTAACTACACGCAACTCTTGAAGTCGAATTATGCAACTCCTGAAACTCCTGTGGCCGAAGAAGTTTCAGACTCTCTTGCTCTTGCAGTGACTGAGGTTTCTGGATGAGCTTACTGTTGACCCTAAGTCTGATTGTTCTAACATGTTTCAAGTAATGGGTGTTCTCTGATTTGAGGTGAAAAATAACAGGGAAAAGCCCTTTGAGCTTTTTGGTGGTATAGGCTTGGCCCTTGCCCGTGATTTGGCTAATGTCTTTTTTTTTCTTTTCCCCCCTCTTGGGAAGGTTACTTTATCTTTTTAAGTGTACATGACTCTCTAATTTCCTTTTCAAGTGAGCTCAAACTTTTTGGCATCTAACAAGTAATGGAAAAAATCTACTCGTGACTGGCATACAGCTTTTAGCTTTTCGCATCCTCTTGCACATGTTCTCTCTGGTTTTGCACTTTTCAATTTTTAATTTTTGGCCGGACTTCTTATTTTAATATTTCAATTCAATTTTCTATAACTGATAGAGCAAGGATTTGGTTTGGTGCTTTCTCCCCCCGTACTTTGGGCCTACCTTTTCCCATTCAAAGGTCCTTTTTCCCCTTGTGTTGGTGGAAGCCTGGTTTTAGACGCCTGGTTTTCTTATGTTCATTATTCCTTTTACCTAGATAAGTATATTATGAAATTCTTTTGAAAAATTACTAACTCAGTATCAATGTGTTGGAAAATACGTAGTCATTTAATCCGAACAAGAAATAATTCGCGATTTAATACAAAGGTGAACTATATTTTAAAGCAGTAAAAATCAATTAATCCAAAGTATACAAAGCATAGAAAGTGGTAGTGTAATATTGTTCCCAAGCTTTGAGCTCATTATGATCCCTATAGTGATAATTACTTAATATTTATGATTCATATATGTAATGCTTTAAATGATTATAAAAATGAATTAAAATATTATGAACACCATGATAGATTTATGTAAAATAAATCAAATAAAATTCAAGAAGAGTTAATAAATTTGAAAAATTCTCAGGTCAAGTCCATTAATAATAAATTTCAACTACAAATACACAGCACACAAAATTGAAAAGTGGACAAATTTAATTAGTTTAAATTTTGATTAAAAAACGGCAAATTGAGAATCGTGCGTTCGGGATCCATTCTTCTCTTCCTCTTCTTCTCCTGTTTTCCCCCCCTCCAAAATGCACTATGGTCATTTTCCAAATAACCATCCAGTAGAGGGAGATCCCCAAGTCTAACCCCACTCAAAGACTTTATCTTTATGGCCTTTAGTCGATATGATGATTTAAATGGGCCTGGCTTGGGCTTCAGCTTCTGGAGCCCATTTATATAATTTTTCTTTAAAAAAAAGAACAGTGAGTGCATACTGTTGCACTACTACACAAAACTCGCTAGGAAAATATATTAGATAAATATAAGCTTAATATAATCTTTCATCTATCAAGTTTGTTCTCATTTTGATTTTGATCTCTCAAATTTTAAATCATAGGTTTTGGTCTCTTGAGGGGCAAAATGATCCAGGTATTTATTAAATTATAGGAATCAATGTTTTAAATAAACAGAAATTTGAGGGATCAAAACTTATAATTTGAAACTTAAAAGACCAAAAATAAAATAAGAATAAATTTAAGAGACTAAAAAAATATATTAACCCATAAATATATTAGTCCTGTCTTAAAAAACTCATTTTCAGTAAATAAAAAAACACCGTTGAGATTTAAACTTGCAACAACAGGCATATTTGGTTTCACTACTAAATGGATTCTTGGATAGTGTTTTGGCCAATGAATATTAATTTTTCATACAATGAAGACATTTTATATTGTTTAGGACATCAATAACATGAAATCTTACGCCTCAAAAGAGTTATTTTTAAACCTCATTTCCTTTGTACTAATTTTATTCTGATTAGCTCATCGTACAATCATGTTCTTCTTCCGAGGACCAGATGAGGGTGGAGCACTAAAGCCCGCGACAGCTCAAAAGTTTTGTCTGGCAAATATAACAGAGCACTTTTGGTTAATCGGAGGGAAATAACATGTGATCTGCCTTTTTCTTGTATTCTTTTGAAGGCTACTTAGAGCTGTTTTATTTTTTGCCCTTTACGTCCTTAAAGCTGTTATAAAAAATGATATTACAAAAAAAAAGGTTCTTAAAACAAGTATATAAAGTAATTTTTTGAGTATGGAATTTGAAAAAAAAAATTAAAAAAATGTTTGAATTATTATTTTAAAAACACATCTAAAGTGGTGAAATGAATGATGGGAAAATTGTTTTCTTAGTATAGTTATCATTATTGACAACATTGTATTCTCAGTCTCTTTGTTTGATCTTATATAAACAAAAGTAACAAAATATCTAACAAAAAGTAATAAAATATTGAAAAGATGTTAGTTTTTTCAAAATAAATTTTAATTTTTTTTCTCACAACACATAACTCGTTTCATTGGCCAAAAAAACTAAGTTTATTTTCAAACATATTTTTTGATTTACTTTTGTTATTCAAAACAAAAATTGTTTAAAACTCTTAATTCGCCATATTTTTTCTCATCAACATCTTAATTACTCTTTATCCGTAAATTATTAATTGCGACAACTTTTCTTCTTCTTCTTCTTTTCCTTTTAATGATTTACAATTACACACATTCTGCTTTTCATCAGCCAGCAATCGTGATGATTGACAAGATTAGATTGATTACCTTTAGTTAGTTGAAACATCAACCATCACTTTTTGCTGCAGAATTTCCTATGCGAACCATTTGAAAATAAACAACACCTCACAAATGCTGTCATAAAACACTTGCTCTTTGCCAATAATTTTATCCCGTGCAACCCAAGACCGCAATATTAAAAGTGAGACTGGTAATGATAGACTAAACATGTTTATAAATAAAAATAAGGCGTTACAAATTCATTCATTTATGTTGAAGTGTTTCTCATTCTGTTCAATCTTTTGGTAATAGTTTGTACTATGTAGAGGCTGAAGAATTAATGTCTTGTATCATCTTTTAAAAAGCCGTTTTGTGAATTAACCATTGATTATGGACATTTTGTCGTATGCCCCTACCATTTTTTGGGCACATAGCCTTTTTCTATACAAAACATCAACTTTCTTCAAAATTCAAGAAGAGCCATGTGCATGCTTCTGCCCATGAATCAATTATTACTCAAAACTAATGAGTTAGCTCAAACTTGGTTGCATTTATCAGAAAGAAATAGAATCATCTTGCCTCTACTTTTATCCTCAACAAACATTCTCTGTTCTCATCTTCATCTGGTTCTTTTTTCCTTTGCGATGGAAAAGGACTAAACCAATTATACCGTATTAACCAACTTGTGCCCCAGATCTTAGTAAAGGCACTATCTTTTAGTGCAAACATCAAAACCAGTAACTCATCTAACCATCAAGCATCATGTTTACTTGAATACTTAGCATCAGCTTATAGTCAATCCATTCAAATAACTTCAGTACAATACCATTCTAAGGACTACCAGATTATAAATATTAGCCATAGAAGACTGATAAATATAAAGCAAGCGGTTATACAACAATACAAAGATCAAGGCCAATATGATCCTAGTTAGATCAAGGTTATTCTAGCTAGCAGCAAATGGGGCATTTGACCAGCCCATTCTCGTTGCATTCTGGACATCTGATGCACAATTCATCATTTTCGCCATTGTTGGTGAAGACTTTGCAACTTCCAGAGCAGCTAGAGCAAATAGCAAACCCCATGCTGGCACAGCCAGTGCAAGGGCGATCGGCTGAGTCAACTGGTATTCCTTCCAGAAGCTTACTGAGCCATCCCATCTCATGCAATCCGACCACTTCATCAGCTCCTCCGATGTACCTACCTTTGATGAATAGCTTGGGAGGGATCACTTTGCTCCCCAAGATCTTCCAAAGCTCCTCCCTGTATTCTAAGTGCAGAGACACATCCCTTTCAAAGTATAATACTTTTAAGCTTCTCAGCAAGAAATGAACTGTCTTGCAGTCCTGATAGGTTTTCCTTATGCCTCTCAGACTTGTTGTGTAGAGAATTACTGATTGGCTTCCCCCTGGTGGGCATATCTCCTCAAAATCTGTCAGAGACGGGCATAATAATCTGCTGTCTTGAGTGATGTTACTTTCCATTACGGCTTCTGGCAAGGTAGGAGCCACTGGGTTTTGCTTTTCAAGCTGTGTCTCCTTGGACCCTGTGGTGGATGTGACCTTGTTTTTGCTGCCAAGACTGAATTCCGGCTCCATTTCTTCTTTCTCAGCATGCTTACCATCTTCACTTTCATTAAGGGTAACATCCAGCTCAATCAGGTGGTTGCCCTTGAGATCTTGATCATCACAATAAGATGGTGGGGTTGCATATTTCTGGGTGTAGAATATCTCTGGAGGATTGCACTGAGAAGCCAGGCCTTGTTTCAAGTTGCTGAAAGCTGGGGCGAGTTTCAACTTCCTAAGCAACCTGCCTCTCATTGTTTTCACGTCTTCTAGCTCTGTGAACCGAGATGGCATTTGTTGTTGCCCACTAAAAAGAAAGAAGAAAAGTAGAGGTGAGAATGACTGGTCGTATGAATGCTATATAGAGGACATGGTGGGCCGACGATGAGCTCTCCTTTAAGCCTTCCAATGACTATGATATAAAGTGGAGACTGAAAAGCTGTTTAGTGTTGGGTAGCTTTACTAAGTAATGAATTATCACTGCATGGTGTGGGGGCAAAGCTGACTTATCTCTCTCCCTCTCCCTCTCCCTCTCCCTCCCCTTTTTATCTGATTAGAATGCAATGACCTATTACCTACCATTTGGTGCCTCAATCATGGTCTGATCCATGAAGGATACTTGTCAACTAGAAACAAATTAAGTGGCTAAAATTCCCCTTTATGATTCGATGATGAGGAACCAATTTACTCTTTAGCTCAATATGACAATATAGCATATGATTCTGTGGGTTAAATAGCCACTTAACACATAGGGAGCCTGGGGCTGGACCACAACATCCACACCTTATTGCGCAATTCAAAGGAGACAAAATGTGCCAGTGGCCATGATTCGGCCCCAATTTTGTTAAATAGCTACATCCTTTAACAAACTAGAATCCTCGAGATATGCATTTAAGAAACCAGACCGAACCTTATTTCCCAAAGCATCATCGGAGTTCTAATCCTACAATCCGCCATCACATGCAACCATCACGCAAAAAAGTGGGAATCCCTAAAGATTAGTTTTGCAAGAAAAAGAAAAGTAAAAAACCAATCATGATTATCACCGTACGCCCATTCCCAGAAGGGCATCATTAACAACCGGTCAATTTTTTAAACATGAAACAAAATTGTGATTAGGAATAGGTATCAACATCATGTATGGATATGGATACGCTTAATGATTATAGAGCAGAGTACATCATATTCAGCGCCAACTTCTGCATGCTTCCACAAGAGCACACTACACAATATTTGGACTCCCAACGTCCCAAATGTGTGAAGGAAGGAAGGGATACATATCATTACACCGCGACTACATCCTCTGAGTACGATATACATGATAGTTTGTAAACCACTAACTGCTGGTCAGGTCTGAGCATCTTACAAATTACAGGGATCCAGATATTGCAAGGGTTGTCTTTACAAATAGTTTATTGTATGTAACCGACAATATATTTCAGGACCAGTACTGAGGTTCACTCAGATATCAGCCACGGAGGAAACAAATCCAATAGTAAATCCAAATTGGATACAAGTCAGCTCATTTTTGTTTCCATCGTACATCTTCATGTTTAAAGAGTAAGAACCCTGCAATCAACAAGTGCGAAACTACAGTAAGGGGCATGGTGTAGCAAATTAAAGTCACATTTCCAGCGCTTTATAGAACATCAGATAAAGAGATGTTGGACTATAACCTTATAATTCAAAAACAAGAACTCCTAACTACAAAATCCATTCTTTTGCGAAATGTAGCTAGAAGGTCTAGAAATTTAGACACCTTGAAGGATGCCCTTTGGATATTAGACAATTGGACAGAGTATGCCATTGGAAAATATGAGTCCGCACTGATAAATGACAAGATGGAGGAAACCAAAAATGAACAGTGTGACCTAAAATGATTGAATAATACATCTAAATCCAAACCACCATTTTGCATGGACAAGGACAAACACAAGCCAACGAACTCATTACTCTAGTATAAGGCGTCTAAATTTACGCACCTTCACAAGGGTTAATTTCAGGACAAATGGCAAAAGACGAGAGAAATGGCAGAACTAACTATTGCCCAAAGTCACATAACCCGCTTAGAACCAATATCCAAGCTATGATTAAATCCGACTTTGATCCAATATCCATAAAAAGAGATGAGCATGAATGTGAGCACGTGCACCACAGGAGATGGAAGTAGAAACTAGAAAGAGCTTAAGGAAGTATTTTGTCTTGTCATAATTAGTTTGATAGGTGCTTCGCAAAGTTTCAGTCTAAAAATATGGTGGGAGTGAAACAATGAGAAGACTATGTGAGGAGGGGGGAAACAAAGATTTAATAAGCACCAATTAAAAATATTGCGAATTACAGTCAAATATCATGATAATACCATTCAATAAAGGTAAGATGAGATACTAAGTTTCGTCAAGAGTCCGGCTGTGTTCCCACAAATGAAATTACCAAATTGGGTCACTGAATGAGGATAATGCTGTCTTACAATTTCCATAAAAGAAGCCAACAAACCAGCAAAGTATCATTGCTGCTAATTACCTACTTTCTAGTGACTAGATGAATTTGTACTCCCAAAAACACATGCATCTATAAAACAACGACTTACAGGAGGAGTGAATCCAGGTAAAAGTTGTGTATGAGCAACCACAAAATCACCGACTGAAACAGGGCAAGTTGTCTCTCCACAAAGATCATGGGTCTCACTGTATATGTGCCACCCAAAGTATGCAACATCGATCACCAGTTTCCCTCCGGATATCGCTTTATCTGAGACAAGACATGAGTTCCGATGTGAATTTTATAATTCAAGGCTTTACCTTTAGTTACCTAAAGAAATACTTGCTAGAGTTTAATATTGTCCATTTGTTAATCACACAATCTTAGTCCTCTCATCTAGTTATTTATGTAAAGAAAGGACATAAATGGAAGAAAGAAAACACTGGAGAAGGACGCCACAAAATGTAAGGTACAATATTTTCCCTCCTCAAATGGTGATATGTTTAAAAGCTTGGGTTAAAGAAAAAGCAAGGACATCCTTTTCTTCACAGGACCCCATACAGTTCCTCCCAAGGGACAAGATTTTGGAAATCCTCCCACATTTGGTAAAGTGACTAATGCTACAAAATTCAAACGGAATTCAGGCTTCCAATTCAACATCGTACAGGAATTAATACTTTAAATTACAACTATTCAAATCCCATGCGCACAAAGGCTCAATTGAATTAAAATAAAGAGGAAACAACGAGCAGATAAGCAAGCAAGATGTGATGATGATGTTGCACAATACCAGTGGTAGCAGCTATGCTGAATGTGGCAGGGTGGCCTCTTGCAATGGGATTAGGAGATATCTCAACTCCTTTGACTTTAACACCATAATCGGTTTTCTTATCTGCATTGTAATCAAATTCTAAGTAAACTAAGGTATGAATTTGTTTCAAAAATGTAAAACATGAAAAATGCCAGCAAAATGTTTCATGAATTCAGCAATTAGGCCCCCCCGGGGGATGCGGATTCTTCCATACAGTCCGTCGATGCCTAGCATTAATGTCAGACAACAAACAAAGATATCATAGTATTTGTCAAACGAATACCCGATCACAAGATAGAAACAGAATTCTATAGGAAATGGAGCGTCTAATGTGAAGTTTCTAGGGAAAGTTTCTTTTATTCATTCCAAGGGGGGAAGAATCCTTTAATCAATTAAGAAATCTATGCATAATCAGGGGGCAAATAAAAAACTATCAGATATCGAAATGGACACATCAAGCACAAGGTATAATATAAACAATGTAATGTAGGAAAACAAAAATCTGAAGAGCGGAAGGGTAAAAGAGAGTGACCGCAGTATTTGACGTCCGTAGCGTGGGCCAACGCTGAAATCAGATAGAGAAATAAAGAGAAGGGAACTATGAACTTAAGGGGCATGATCTCCATGGATTCCGATTCTGCGATGAGCGACGGGCCCAAGCAAGCACGAAGAGATGAAGTATAGAGGGAGAGGGAGGGAGCAGTGCTGAAATAATGAGAGACTGACGAGTCAGTTAGAGTGGTGGGTTGGTGGGTGGCCGAAGAACGTTTGGTATCTATTTGACTGTTTTGACAGGCTTTCCTCGCCTGGCGCGGTTTCTTGTTCAAGTCTTCAACTAAACCGCCAACTTCAAGATTTTCCCTCCTTTTTGGATAACGAAAATAACTATATATATATGTGTGTGTGTATTCTCACCAATTTGCAAATGAAGGTATTAATTGGCAACAATGTCATGTGAGACCTAACTTATAATAATAGCTCTTTTTTTCTGGTGTGTTTTTTAATTTGCTACTGATTTATTTCATATGGTACTGATGTTTTGATCTTGGCTTGACAAAAAAAGAAAATATAGCATACTTAAATTATATCAAATCATCATATTTACTTCTTTTATCATGTTAACTCATTTTAACAATTATTACTATCCCGGTCCTATTTATAAAACCTGATTTGTAAAACTATAAATAAAATATTATAATTAAGACTGGAGATAGCATTATGTAATTCATGGTTTGTTTGTATGGAACAGCTAAATGATAGCTGTCCATCCAACAAGCCACAAGCACAATAGACATTTGACAATGATTGTTACCTGTTAGAGTTAAGATAACTTCTTGCAATGGTTCTGTATATTGGCACAAAAATTTGCAACACAACACAAACGCTAATCAAAGAAGGTTCAAGTACGAGATGAAAACGCTTCTCTGCCATGCATGCCAAAATAATCTCTACTAGTTCAATTGTAGGAGCTAAGTACACGAGATTCAGCCACTGAGGCCGCTATGAAATTAGAAAAGATGGAAAGAGATGAAAAGAGCATAGAAGTGCAAAAGCCCCGTGTATCTGACACTTTTATTTAGAATATAGCCCTTTTCTGAATTTTCAATTTTGACACTGTCTGGCTTTCAAGTACTTAACAAGATGCAGATTCAGGCACGGCTAAGACGGCGTGTGGGCGGGGGAGGGAAACACCACTTGAGCCGGAGGCGTTGAGAAGGGAGATGTACGGCAATTAGGGCAGGTGGGCTGCATTCTAAGCCAAGTGTCTATGCATTGGACATGGAAGAGGTGGCCACATTCAGGTAGCATCCTGACCACATCAGTGTCTTTATAATCCGACAAACATATAGAGCAACACGTGGCGGCGTGGGATTGTTCTGAGTCCCTGTGTCTGGCCTCACAAAATAGCAGCTTGGGGTAGCTCAAAATGGTGGCCTCATCTATGCCCTGCACATCATCATCCACGGATTGATCAAGAGCATTAATCCTATACAGAGGCAAAGTAATAGGAATGCGTGAGCGAGCGCATAAGTAGGAAACAATGGTGAGGGCTGTGATGATAACCAGAACTCCAAAGGAAACTCCAACGAAATACCAGAATCCTGACGCTATGAACCCACCTGAACCTGTTGCCTCCTTCATCTTCTAATTAACTTCATTACTACTCCAACCAACGCAAAATGGCATCACTACTATATCAAATCAAACCCCACATTCAAGTCAACGGTGCCAATTTATTTGTGTGTGTGTGTATCCATCTAGGCCAGCCTCATGCATTATTAACCACGCCGCCTCTAGCTTCAATACAGGCCATTCCATGATATTTTTCTATTCCATTTTTTATCAAATAATTTCATTTCTATAGTTTGTTGGGGAAATCCCAAAACCTGAGTTGAATTTTAAAATTTTAAATTAGTATTGATTACTACACCTGAAAAGCAAATGACAACATATTTTTATAGTAATTCCTGATTTAAAATTTTAAGATTCTAACAGTTATTTTTTTAAAAGATTTTTCCTAGTTTGTATTCACAAAGCCGCCGTACAAGGGTGTGAAAGATACGAAGAGGAAACACATAAAACGAGCATTTTTATTGCCGTTTTCTTTACAACTATGTGGATGAATTTACATAGCGATCGAAACGGATATATGCGAGGCAGAATCAAATCAACCATGACTTTATTATTAGTCTCTCACAGTAGTACTTCGCAGCGCATGCCCTCTTGGAGGTCTGGTCATCACTGTCTTTTATGCGAAACTGACTTAAAAATTCTTAAAATTTGATTGGCAACAAAAAACGGGGAAAAGAAAAACAAAATATTAAACTATTTTGCTTCCCCAGTATCACGCGGAAGGCCACTTGCATGCCAGACGACATGAATCAGGCCATTTCAATTCGAATAATAAAAATGGCACCCGTGTTTGATTGGAAGTTATGTATGGGCCTTATTAAGAACCAAAATGATATGGGCTTTGAGTCTGACGCTTTTATTGCAAAACAAAAAAGAGTCTTACGGCTCTTTTTTTTTAAAAAAAGAAAACCAACGTCGTCTCCAGAGTCTTACTCTTTCCAGTTTAACTGAATTAAAATTCAAATTAATCAACAGTATAACAGTTCATAAAAAATCGCAACCTTTGATGTCTTTTCAAATATACATATTACAGTTTAATAAAGATTTGTTTGTACCCCCGTATTTAAATATCAGATTTTTAACAGTATATAGACTGTGTTATTGGCATACTTTGAATAGGGAAATGTAAATCTAAATTACTAGGTGACTTTAATATCAAATCGTATTTGCAAAAAAGCGTTCTCTTTTATTTTGAATTAATAATATTTCATAAATAAATGAGATCTAAGTTAATAAATTGCTAGGTGGAGAACTGCTGCCCTAAAGACAATAGCTTATACGCATTATACCATTCCCATCAACTTACGCACGTTAAATAAATTTTGAATGAATGGGTTAAACGACATAATGTTCCATTCAATTCTTTGAAAAAAAGACAAAAACTTCGTGCAAAACAAAATTGAGCACAAGTAAATAGTACTACCTCCCATCAAAATACTAGTAAGTTAATTTGAATAAATTAAGTATCCATTTAAAATGATTTATAAATAGATTTTTATAATTTACATGATATATGAAGTAAGCATATGAAAATAATTTTATTTTAACTTACATGAAACGTGTGTATAAGTGATTTTAAAGGTTAATTCTAACAAGACCTAAAATATTAATTAAGGTAGTTATTTGTAATAAATATGTATTGTATTTCTTAAAATTTCTTCTTACTAATCATTGTGTAATTAAAAGTACCATATGTATTGTATATACTTAAATTTTCTTACTAATCATGTGTAGCAATTAAAGTACCATATGATCAACATATACAATTATTATAAAGACTATTTTAAAAATATATTTAAAAAAATAAATTGAATCTAATATTTTAAATTAAATTAAATATGAAATTAACTCTGATATGGGCAGCTCCCACAACTTAATGTTTAAACTCTAAACATAAATTTACTTCCCCCAGGACGCGTGCGCAAAGCGGCAAAGGGACCTAAAACGAATAAACGACACTGACTTACATACGGCCGAACAGCGAAGCCGAAATTTACGCGGAAAAGTAAAAAATAAAAGAAAAGAAAAAAAAGGTTCTCCAAGGGCAATGCCTCCCGCACACGCCTACCGGCTCAGCGTCGCGTGACCTTTCCGCCCAGGAACTCGTGGCCGAATCAACTTCCCAACACACCATGGCTGTGCTCAGAACGCTAGCGACGTCGTTGATGATCGTGATGGCGGCGGCGGCAGTTTTCGTGGACGCAGGAGACACGAATGGAGTGTATTCTCCTTGCATGGACTCTAAGGTGGAGCGGTCTGACGGATTCACCTTTGGGATTGCATTCGCATCGAAGGAAAAATTCTTCTACAACAACACTGTCGAGTTATCCCCTTGCGATAGCAGGCTTGCCCTCTCGTCTTCCAACTCTCAGATCTCTTTGTTCAGGCCCAAGGTCGATGAGATCTCACTCCTCACTATCAATTCATCTTCTTTCACTCCGGTTCGTTCCCTTTCTTGCTCTCTCTAAATTTGCGAGTGAAATTTCTGGATAGGTTGTTCGTTTCTCTAAATTTGCGAGTTATCAGGAGGTTTACGGGACTGAGTTTGATTGGGGGAAATTATTGTAATATTTTATTTCTTAGGGTTTTTGTAGAATTTTTCGGCGATTCGATTTGCAGTTGTTACTGTTGCCTATGTAAGATTAAAGATGATTAGGCGAGTTATTTGGAAGTCGATGGCGAGTTCTTTATTGTTGATATTATTTTGCATTATGCTGCTCAATAGAGAATTTGAGTTATGGTGGTTTTGTGCAAGTACGCAACCTTGCGCTTCTGGCCTCTAATAGCAGCAAAACAAATAATGATTCAACCCGCCCTTGTCGAGTTTAGGTTCTTCGCAGTAACATTGTGCGGCGTTGATCCAGCTGCCCATATTTTTCCTAGCGAACATTAGTTGGATTATTTTTATTACGTAAATAGGGTGCGGTACCTTTCTAACATCTGCTCTGATAAACTCATTGAACTGTCTGTTTTTTGTGAATTAGCGTGTATATGACTACTTTTCTGTCTCTGGGCATTCATTAAAGTTCTTGATGTGGCCAGGACACCTATGGCCATATGGTTGCGTTTGCTGGTAGCAAATACGCGGCAAGGTCTCCTCCTGCATTTGTTGCAAACAACACGTTTACTGTGACTAGTTTTACTCTTGTAAGTAGATAATGAAAGTTCCTTTCGAGATATATATATTGGTTTTCCATATTGTTTTTGAAGACCATAATCCTTATTGAGAAGCAACTGAAATTTGGCATTGCAGATCCTTGAGTTTAAGAGGGGCAGGCTGCAAAATTTATATTGGAAGAGAGATGGTTGTGCTAAATGCTCAGGAAACTCCAACTTTGTGTGTCTCAACAATCAAGACTGTGCACTGAAGACTACCAGCTGCAAGAGTCATGGAGGACCTGTGGATTGTAGTATTGGGATACAAACGGCGTTCTCTGGTACAGATAAACATCTTTCGGTTCTCAACTCCTGGTATGAAGTAGAAAAGCTCCGCCAGTATTCACTTTATGCCCTTTATTCCAATCTGAGGGATTCCCTCACTAGTCAGTTTAACAGTTTCTTCTGATGCGCTTTAGGCGATGCGTATATTTCATTTATGCTGTTATGGTGCGATTCATGTGTTTGCTTGCATTCCATCAGGTTTTATAATCACGCATATTCTTATTTCCCCTTTCCAATCGAAATACAGTTGTGAGAACTGAGAACCATGGTGTGTAAATTTGTATATTAAAGCTTATTTTTGCACAAATAGATTATGTGTGAATTTGTTGCCTATTGTTCCTTGCCTCCGAGATGGATCCAGGACGACTACTGTCATCTTTTAATTCCCATAGTCCTGTTCCTGCAGCTGGCAACCCAACGTCACTTCCCATAGTCCTGTTCCTGCAGCTGGCAACCCAACGTCACTTCCTTCACCTAAACTTTCAAAGCTTCCCCCATTATTTCCACTAATACTTGGAAGTGGCGCTGGCCACTTCATATGGTCACCTCCGAAGAAGAAAACAAAGGGTAAGAAAGAGAAATGCCATTAATTGGAGCCATGGTTTTGCTTTAGGGCCCAATTGTGGATGTGAGATTAACGCAGGCCGAATCTCTTTTTTCTTTTTAATTATTATTATTTACTTCTTTTCTTTTCTTTGCTTTTTGGGCTAAAATATGGGCTTGTTCAGTGTTCATTACTTCAATTTTGAAGTGGTCGTATCTCGCATAAATAACACAATAGACCACTAATATCATTGACTGAAAAATGAAACGACGCTCCACATGACCTGTACGGTTTAAATAAATTATTAATAATTCCTCTCGCTAGCCTAATTCCCGCTAGACTCGTTGATGAACAAAGTCTTAAAAACCAGATCACTCTATATTTCTTTTTTCTTAAAATTCAAGGTGATTAATAAACTTTGAGCACAAAACTAATTTAGTAAGGGGTTTAAGTAATTAAACTTGGTCCGGCAAAAAAAAAGGTCAGAACTTCCCATTTAGGTCCTTTACTTTCCCTCGAGATTGCAATTTCGTTTGCGAGCTTGGTATTCAAATATGCACTTGTTCGTCGTAAGTATCTCCACTAATGTTGCCTAACCCACAACAAATGCGCATTGATATTAAATAATTGTTCTTAGTGTCTTACAATATTAGTTATATATAGTTCGTCATCGCGCAATGATAAAAACGTCCAACTTTTGCTTCATTGGTGCCTCCATCACAAAGAATTAAGAAAGTTACGAAGAGATAGTTGCAGAAGATTATTAGGCAGATTTTTCAATTTGTAATAATCCAAAGAAGAATTGTTTATAATAACTTGACAATCGGATTGTCCAAAATCTAATCAGCTCTATATGCAAATGACATGGATATAGAAACGCCAAGCCATTTGTTTGATGCTTAGTGGTTACTCCACTTCTAAACCTATCACACTCTTTATCATTCACTCTGCCACAAATGACGAAAACAATTTAAAAAGTCGAGTATGATTAGCGTTGATTTGTCTAAACTGTGTTAGTTTGCAATCATATTCACAAAAGAGTACGATTCTCTCATATTACATAGATATTAAATGTGGGCACTTATTATAAGTGGATTCGAATTTTGGCTTATCATCTTGTGAATGCCTAGTTCTTTTCGCTAGATTTAACTTTCATTAGTTAATCATTCACCATTTTATCATCTTAAGAAGCAAAGGAAAAGGAATTCATTCTGATTATACATACATACAAATATTTGTTCCCAGAAAAATATTATTCGTATGGGGAACATTGGCAGAAGTGCAATGTATTATGAGATATCCCGTATAAATAATAAATAATTTAATCAAAACCTTGTTTAATCGAGCATATTTGTGTTTAAGCCCCAGCAATTGATCTGGATCGTGAGTTCCATAAACCCTAACAATAATAATAATTTTGAATTAATCGAAGCGTAGCGTCAAAAGCGTTTTTGTCTGAACTCTGAAGTCTGTATTGTTGCGAAAGAGTACTTAGATGTTGATTTGCCATGATGTCCACTACCTTTTCTTGGGAATAAAGATGTGATTTTGGACGCATGCTCTTCCTTTTCTTCGTTTGTGATCATCGCTTCTGTCCCTTCACATCACGTTGACCTAATTTCTTGGATCTTCTTCCTCAATCTTCCCCCTATTAGTTTGCCTTCTTCACCTCTCCATTTATATAAATTAAATCCTCACTACGATACTGTGGTTTTTAAACACAATCATTGCTTCATGTTTACTGTTACTTGATTTGCTTCCCCGTGTAGTTTTCATATTTTATCTGTTCGATCAGTACTGCTTCTAATTAATGTATAATATGTTTGTTATTATATATAGATTAATAATCCTTTTTTTTTTTTTTGGTTGCTTAGTGGAAGAGCAAATTAATGAATTCTTCACGCTTAATTTGTCATTTTATGTCATTCGCATCTATGTGTATATTTTGTGAATTTTCTAGTGCGTTCATTATGCACTTACTTAATCTGTTTTCGATCTTCCACTATAACATTTTTATGTGTTCAAATTAAAGTTGATTTAAATTGAACCCAAATCATGAACAGGAACAAACCCAAAGTCAGATCCACTATTCTGCTACACAGTTGCCCTTAAATCCCTAGTCTTAAATCCGAAAATCTGAAGACTGAGGTGAATATTGTAGACTCTATAGGTTCCGTGTCTTTCTCACCCATTAAATCATCCATAGCAGACTTTGCGTTCAGCGAAAGGTTAATTTTGCCAATATTAATATTTTATGACATCGAAGACCTTCTTTTCTAAGTAACAAAATTGTATTAATAAGGTCGCCACTCAATACTGACTGAGAGACGCTAATTATCTGATGTCTGAGAAATTAAATTTACACACAGGAAAAAAAGCCACATTATCTGTGACTGATTTGTTATGAATTTATGCTTTATATTCATATATATGAACCATAATGCCAATATATATTCTCCTATCCTCTCTCTCTCTCTCTCTCTCTCTCACTATAGCTGTGTTACTGTCGAAGAGTGAGAGAGAGAATAGTGAAGCGTGAGAGTTGATAAATTGTCATAATCATTTGGGTTGACTTGCTTGGGTGATACACATCACCCCAAAAGCGATGTAAATTAAATGTGTATATAGAGATTATAGATAATTAAGCTAGTTTGCTTTTAGAATCGCTCAACAATTAATTAGCACAAAACTATATATATATAATATTCCTTTTCACTCGTCCTCTGCATCATCAATGATACCACCCTTATCATCGCCGCGACATATGACTGCTGATTGCGGGGTGAATTCATGTGTTTTCTAGTAAAAAGTTATTCACTTTCACTGTTTAATTAAATTAATTAGTTTATCCATCGGTTTAATTAGCACTAACATTTAATCATATATTTGACGTACCGCACGTACGGTATTACAGAGATCAGGACTCGAGCTCTTTCGTACGAACCTCTACTTTTACCATCAAGCTAAGTGTTAATCGTCCCAGATGCAAGCACATAGCGTATATCTCTATATGTCTAGCTAGCTATAGCTAGATGGCCATCTTTAGTTTAGCTCGTCTCCTTTGCCCACAATTATCCTGAGAACTTTAAACAAGCGACGTCATATAGGTAGCCATGGGGCGACACTTGTATAGAAATTAATACAAGTGAGGCACACACAGAGACACAAAACTACAAGACAGAAAGTGAAGGAGAGAAGAAGACGATGAAGTTGTTGAGTCATATTTGCACAATTTGGTGGACAAGACATGGAAAAGAATTATAGTGTAAGACATAAATAGAAAGGAGGGTGGGTGGTGTTGGACGAACAAAGGAAGCATAACACTACTATATAGATCCACACTCAAACAAAAGCGTTATATCCACTTTGTACAACGTGCATGTCTCTTTCCCCCACTCTATATTATCCCCCACCCACTCAAAGCCATGTATATCCAAAATGGTGGTGCTAGTGGCGTTGGTGTCTGATAATTAATTCATGTTTAATATTAGTAAGAGTGTTTAGATTAGTTTTTTAAAAATAATTTTACAGAATTTAAGATAAATATGTGAAAAGAGCCTTGACTTGCAAAAAAAAACTGTTTTTTTAAAATGCTTTTTTGGGTTTCAACTTTCAAACACCCTGATTGAGAAAAGTAAAGTAACCTTGTTTATTATCAATCGTTGTGGAATGCAAATGTGGAATCTCCGACCTTGTTTGTCTATGTGCCCTTACGCTAGATTCCCACTTGGATTCCCCATTCCCCTCCTCCTTTTCCCTCTCCAGTCTCCACGCGTTCAAATACTGTCTCGTCGGGGTTATGTGCATGAACAAATTCAAAATATGTCCATTGTTGATTAATTATATTACCTCTTATCTTAAATATAAGAACTAGTTAACTAATTTGAATAGATTAAAAAAATAAATTTAGTCAGTTATTTGTAATAAATAGGTGTTGTCTTTTCTAAAATATTCTTACTAATTAAGTTTATTGGTTAGCACTATTATTATTAGAATGACTATCTTAAAAAAAATAAATATGAGAGGCAAGTCGATTGAGGCCTTAAATTTAAGGTCAAAGTAAAAATCAAATGAAAACTTATATCAAGGATCGGAGATAGTATAAAAGAAATAAATCAACTTACATATTCATCATGTGAACATGCACGTTCATGTCTGTGATCCATCGATTTAGTGTATCTAGCTAATTCATCAACAAGAGGTGTATGAGCTTTGTTTTCTTAAAACGAACACTACAAAGTTGTAAGACCTTGAGAGGAAATGAAAGGCTAAAAAAAAAAAAAAGGCTCTTTGATTGCCTTTACTGCTGATAAGGTTTCTTGAAGAGCGAAAGTCTATATATTGGGTCCCATTATGCCAGAAATTATTAACTACTTTTCAATAACCAAGTTATGTTCATATGTTAATAAGGTTGTTGACTTGTTAGGACTTGGTAAAGCCAGATGAGGATGTTCTTGTGTTGTTTATCTGTAAAGTTGAACTTTTTATAATTTTTTTTTTTAAAAAAAACAGATTTTGTCATTGTTATAGCCTTAGCGAGGAAGCAAGATTTAGAGGAATCGATGCCGAATATTCCCCTCCCCGCGTGCTAGTCAGCGAATCTTGCCATAGTTCTCATCAAAATTGTTTGGAAAAAAAAATACTCCTCCACCTTAATACTACTTCTCCGATTCTTAATATAAGACCCTATTTAACTTTTATTTTGATCCTAAATATAAGACCCCAATTCACTTTGTCTCTCATTTTTACTTAATTTTTTTCAAGATAGCCCTTCTAATAATTTTAGTTCTAGTCAATACACTTGATTAGCAAGGATATTTTAGGAAAGATAACATTTATTTAAGAGAAATAACTAACTCAACTTACTTCCTTAATCTCCTCAAATTAGTCAACTGGCTCTTATAATTAGGACCGGAGGTAGTATAAGATCTATTTAACTAATTAATTAGATTTAAAAAGTTAGGTAAATTAGTTAATTATAAGAAATATGTTATGTTTTTCCTAAAACACCATAATTAACTTTCTTGATATCCTCCATTCCTCACTTACTTGATTATGGTTAAAGGAATATCTATAATATAAAAAATAGGTCTTATATTGAGATCATAATTAGCTTAAAAATTAGGTCCTATATTAAGTACAAGAGGAGTAACTTTTTTAGCTTCCAAAGCCCCCGGAAGATGGATCAGACTGATAATTAAATTAATTAGTAAATAAGGTCGAACGAATCACAAGAGAATAACTCGCCCTCTATAAAGTAATTAGAAAGTAGCCATATACTTATCTTTCCTTCAACAACAAAAACTTTTATATTTTAATAGGATTGACCTAATTTGTTATTTAATGGCGCACGAGTGAGCTAATTGTATAAAAGTTTTATAGATGAATTGTTATACGAAATTAATTTATTGTTTTTTAAAATAAATACGTTAATTGCAAGAATAGGCTGTACAAGATATTAAAACTCCGAAGAATTATTCGAGGACTTGCAATGACAATACTTTTGAACTTAATATTTAAGTGGCATTCTGACATTTGAATTTAGTTTGCAGGATAAATTGTTGTCTAGTTTTATATTTATTTTAATTTCTAAAAATCATATTCCCTTCATTAAAAAAATTGAAGATATCCGTCGTATCTCTCCGTATTGATAGATGTTATCTTTCCAGTGTTCAATTATATGGCGAACACAGATATAATATAAGCATGCATCAATAAAAATAACTAATAATGATTTTGCTTTCAAGCATACACAAATAAAAATACACATGGCACGTGCGAGTTTCTTTGTTTGTGATCCGAAGCTAATATCTTGTTTCTCTTAGTAAATTATCAGCAGTTTCTTGTAAGTCAAGGCAACTCCTTTCATATACTTATTTCGTATTTCGTAAATCATGATTGAAAAATTATTTATAACTTATTTTAAATGAGTCCTAAATATGTGTTCGAGGAAGTTCTGGTAAATGTTAGTCATCTTACACAGCATAATTAATCTAAAAATGGGGAAATTTTTGAGACGATCACATAATCACATATGCTACATTAAGTTTATATGGAATTGTGCTATATTAAGTTTTTTTACTTGGAAAAATGACCCAAAAAAAAAACAATATGCTACATGCATGAATTGTAGGACACCATCGAAATTTTTTACTCTGCTTTTGTTTTATAACTGACTTTAAGCTTGAGTAAAAGAAGAGGGTTGTACTAGGCCCTCAACAACTAATAAATAATGCAATTAAAAGTCTGTTAAATCTTTTGATGATTCGACGGATGAACGAAGAAATAATGATTTTTTTTTTAAACCACCGAAGAAATAATGATTTATAGTCATTTTTTAAAATAATTTTAATAACAGGTCATATTGACTTAGAGAGATGACGATGATTGATGATCACTCCAAAATCAGCTGTAGTTTTCCCTAAAACTCGTATGCCTCCTCTTTTACGGATATTTTTGAGACAGCAAATGACAATGTGACATTTCCTCGCGCCCGTCCCTCGTTCATTTTAATTTCCCACATGACATTTGCTGTCTTAAAATTATAAAAGGCCAATATATATAATTCTTATAAATTCTCTAATGTTTGTTTGTTCCCTGTATATTAATAGATTGATTTGCACTATTTGGCAAAGATTTCTCAAGGACCCGCATGCAATTTTTATTTTTTCCCTCATTACATATTAAATTGATTTACACTATTTTTATCTATTTTTTTATTGGATATCTTTTTGTTTCAAATGCATATCATCACTATTATACGAAATATTCACGTCAGGCTTATTGAAAAAATAACATAGAATATATATGTTTTATCAGCTCTTAAAAATTTAATTTCACGCTTGAATGAATAGAAAATACAACACGAAATTTAAGCAGGAAACATTTTCAAACCACATTTAAAAAAAAAAAAAACATTGAACGGAAAGGCTCTTTTAATATATTAGCCGCTGACTATTTCCAAAGTAAACGAAATGCCTTCCCCTGCAATGGAGTAACCCCTTCGCCGTTAATTACATAAACTTAAAATGTTTAGGATTTTTTATTTATTAGTTTTTTAACAATTAAGGATGTTTTTGTGCATAAAACCTCAATTATTAGTTGGCATCGATTGAGTCGTTCATCAACTTTTTCCCCTCCACAGTTTACTAAGTTTCATGCTAATTTCCCTCGAATTATTACACGCAAGTATACATGCATAAACCAGATACTCTGGAGATTGATTAAATAATCGAGATCATGGCAGATTTTGATCTGTTTAGTCTCTATTTAACTTTGTTAAACCATTCACCTGCCTGGGTCTTCCTTCTTTCAATGACTATCATAGCTACGAGTCATCACGTACTCAACATGTTCATCATTATAAACTTGATTAAAATTTGATCGGAATAGTCTAGATTTAAAATTGTTAATATGCAATTTTTTATTATAAATTTATTTTTAAAGAAATTAAATATCAGTTACAAATATTATTCTTATTTTAAAGTTGACATTTATTAAAATAAAAAATTATTTTAAATTCAAATAAAAATCAAATTAAATCCGATTATTTAAATTAATTTAAATGGTGAAATGAACACTCCATGCTCTCATCGTGCATGCAATGGGCCACCCATGAGAAGCACTGGAATGTAATAAGAAATATCTAATCCAATTACCGCAGTAATAAAATAAGAAGAAGGTGGGGGGGTGGGGGGTTAAAGCAGGAAAGGGACTGGAGCCACTCTTCTGCTGAACTAACCTTAAAAGTTAAATCCAAGAGAAAAAACCACGAAAAAATAGTGCAGCTTTGGGGATCCGACACACTGATGTTAACATGTGGTCCTTCATATTTACATACTTGAGCTAGTGGTTAAAATAATTAAGGCGTGGGCAATTGTGCTATAGCAGTTACTAGGTCGAGGTTCAAATCGGAAAAGGGAAAACAGAAGAAAAATAAAATAAAGTAAATAATATTAAGAAGAGACAGGCGAAATAGAATAAGAGGGCTGGGTTATACAGCCCTACGTATTTAGTGTATGTACTAAATATAAAGATTAGTTTGATTTTTAATTTGGTTTTAAATATAAGAATTTAATTCATTTTACCTTTCATATTTATCTATATTTTTTAAAGTAGTCATTGTAGTAATTGCACGTGTTAAAGATTTCAGTAAATAGTAATTCTAGCTAATACACATGATTAGCAAAGTATTTAAGAAAAATAATACATATTTAGTATAAATAACTAACTTAAAAAAAATTTTTAAATATATTTAAATTAGTTAATTAGTTCTTATGTTAATGATTGGATTGGGTAATAGTACCTGGTATCATGCTAGGTTTATTGAGGATATGCTAAACCCAAATTTTGTTGTTGTTCTTTTTTAAAAAAAAGAAAAAACAACGAAGCTCAATGTGGAAACGCGAAAAAGAGTACAAGACAAAAATCTTTCAGTGTTCCCTGCGGATGATGACGGGGAGCCAGCCGCAAAATCCCATTCAGGTTTTAAAAAAAAAAAAACTGCAAAATCCCGTAGATAAAACCCAGCCAATTTTCTCTTTCTTCTTCCACTATCAATAACGACAATAAAACCATTCACTTTTTTAATATCCCCGTCAACTAATATCATACTCATTTGATTTTATTTATAAAGTATTTTATTATATTTCATATAAATAAATAAAAAAATAAATTTTATTGACTCTTCATTAAAATATGATAACATTGTAACTTAATTTCTATTTAATATATGTACTTTTAAAAAAATAACTAGCAATATTATAATAAATAAAAGATAAAATAGTATATTCATACTAAAAATTTAACAAAATGGAGTATAAACAGGACCAAAAAAATTTATTCTTTCTTTGCCTTATAAAAACCTAAGGAGTATAATTTGTAGTTAAATATATTATTCCAAAAGTGCTGAGTGAAATTATGATTGCTAGCCAAAACAAAAAGAATTGACTTTGTGGCTCATCTTATAAGCTATAGTACCGTAGTCACGTTTCCTTGAACATGGCACACTATCCATTCATGGTGACGAAGATTTGGCCAGCATATAAAAATGCTTGTATTTTTTTTTACCACAGAAAAATGTTTATGTTAAATGTATGACGCAGTGGCTTATTAGACATGAGCTTCACTATCTCGTATGATTAATAGGGGCACAAATCTATTTAAATTAGTTAACTAGTTCTTATGTTAATGATTGGATTGGGTAATAGTACGTGGTATCATGCTAGGTTTATAGAGGATATGCTAAACCCAAATTTTTTGTTGTTCTTTTTTTTTTTAAAAAAAAAGAAAAAACAATGAAGCTCAATGTGGAAACGCGAAAAAGAGTATAAGACAAAAATCTTTCAGTGTTCCCTGTGGATAATGACGGGGAGCCAGCCGCAAAATCCCATTCAGGTTTTGAAAAGAAAAAAAAAAACTGCAAAATCCCGTAGATAAAACCCAGCCAATTTTCTCTTTCTTCTTCCACTATCAATAACGACAATAAAACCGTTCACTTTTTTAATATCCCCGTCAACTAATATCATGCTCATTTGATTTTATTTATAAAGTATTTTATTATATTTCATATAAATAAATAAAAAAATAAATTTTATTGACTCTTCATTAAAATATGATAACATGTAACTTAATTTCTATTTAATATATATACTTTTAAAAAAAAACTATCAATATTATAATAAATAAAAGATAAAATAGTATATTCATACTAAAAATTTAACAAAATGGAGTATGAACAGGACCAAAAAAATTTATTCTTTCTTTGCCTTATAAAAAGGACCTAAGGAGTATAATTTGTAGTTAAATATATTATTCCAAAAGTGCTGAGTGAAATTATGATTGCTAGCCAAAACAAAAAGAATTGACTTTGTGGCTCATCTTATAAGCTATAGTACCGTAGTCACGTTTCCTTGAACATGGCACACTATCCATTCATGGTGACGAAGATTTGGCCAGCATATAAAAATGCTTGTATTTTTTTTGACCAGAAAAAATGTTTATGTTAAATGTATGACGCAGTGGCTTATTAATGACATGAGCTTCACTATCTCGTATGATTAATAGGGGCACAATATAAAGTAAATAATACTGTACAATAAATGTACATGACAACGATCCACTGTTCGTTACTCGTACAAACAGGAAATCACTCCTATGGATCTCTCATGAAAAGAAATGATGGATTAATCTACAGTCAAAAGTATTCTCATAGTTTCTCTCGTTGATTTTATTTAAAACACTAATCCTAATTATAAGAGCTAGTTGACTAATTTGAGGAGTTTAAAGAAAAAAGTTAAGTTAGTTATTTGCAACAAATATGTGTTGTCTTTCCTAAAATATCCTTACTAATCAGGTATATTGGTTAGAACTATTATTGTTAGAAGGATTACTTTGGGAAAAAATACATAAATATGAGAGACAAAGTGGATTGTGATTCTATATTTATTACCAAAATAAAAGTCAAACAAGATTTTATATTAAGGATCGGAAGTAGTATAAGTTACTTAAAATGTAATTAATATTTATTTATTGATTTTATCTTTGTAATTAACGTCTAAATATAACTCATTGTTTTTTTCTTCATAATTTCCTTTAATGTAGGTAAAATTTGAAAAAAAAATCAATTTAAAATTAATAAATTAATTACCATTTTTTAATTAAAATCAATAAACTAGTTAAAATGACTTATGAATTCTAAAGAGTCATATAAAGTACCTAGAAAAGTGTATTAAATGCTATTAATTTTACTACTTAGTTACTTTAGCGTTGCATATTTGTGTAGTCAAGGTAAAGATCACTCTATCCCCTCTGTTATAAAAAACAACTACTTAAATCACGCGATTCAAAAAGTATTATTTAAATTTAGTTACATGTCAAAATATATATGTTTTTTCAGTTATATCATTGATTTTTATCATGAGATATATTTATTAGGATAAAAGTGAAAATGACAATTTAAAATTTTAGACAAAAAGTATTTGTTTCTTATACTTAAAAATATCACTATGAGAGATATTATTTTTGATAAAAAGGAAGAAAGAGAGAGAATATTATCAATTCAAGTACACGTTTAGTATCATTAAAAAAAAAAAAGCATCGTTACACTTAATGAGACAGTTCTTTTTTTTTTTTTTAACATTTACCTCACACAATACAAAAGTTGTTTAAAAGAACCTAACCTAAACTAAACACCCGCATTTTTAAATTTATCATTTTTTTAATTAAAAGATAATTTTATTCAAACTAAATAAAAAGATTACACATGAGAGGCTAGCCTATTACACATGGCTAATTTAAGTAAAACCCAAATAAATCAGAAGAAAAAGCCGACCCATTACTAAAATAAGAAAACAACATATTATGAATGAAACCAAAAAAAAAAAACATAACAGTTAGCATTTTGAAAACCAACCAAAGTTTGAATACCCACATCGCTACCAAATCCAACATTGCTTAAAGTCTTAAAACGTAGGAGATATTACTCGGAGAATTGACCTCACTTCTTGAGGAGGGGACAGTTTTAAAAGAATGAAAACCTAAGGTTAAGGAACAAGTAGGCCTGATTGAAGGAAGCAAATAATTACCCCAGATTTTGATAAAGTTGGATCAGGCATAGTAAGAAACTAGAAACCTCTAAATTGTTGATAACGGTGGGAGGGTGGTCCCCATAATAAACACATCAACCATCAAACACTTAGATTGACTAGTAAAGGGTCATTCTAACTTAACTAAGAGAGCTCTAGTTCAAGCCCTGAGAATACAGTAGCATTAAATACCTGGTGAGGGCTAGCCGTTCTTGAAGTTCTACAATGCCTGAATCTGGATTAGTCTGAGCCCATAGAGTACTTGTGTTGTGGGCTAGTTAGGAGACCGGATTAAAAAATTCAAACAAAAATAAAAGTAAACACGTCAAGTGGATTAATTTTCCAATTAAAAGGCACCCAAGTGCTTAAGAGATTATAGTTTTCTAATTAAAAGGCATCGAAGGACTTAAGAGATTATAAATAGCAGATAGGAACAAGTGCTTTTCTTTATTGGTACCAAAGCAGCCTTAAGCAATTTGCTCATATTTTAATTTTGAAAACAAACAGACCGATCAGACAAGGGATTAGTTGCAGCAAGAACGGGAATGGCTCAACGGCATATCACCATTACCAATATGTCAATAGTATAAGAATATATGTTTAAGAAAATAGACAGCGCCACTAATCCCGACGTCCCCATAAATTTTAGCATGTTATTTTAGGCTGGGTTCGGATACAGAAACCCACTTTAATCATTTAAATTTTATGATTTATGAAGTAATGCGCTAACACACATATTGCCCCACGATACACAAATACAACACACACACGCACATTTCTCACAGCACCTAATTTGTAATAACTTGTTAATGATAGTTTCGAAACCCCTGTAAGTTTTTGTCCACGCGCCAATATGATATCACACAAGTTGAAAACGCACAAACTCGGATTGGCATCAGGCCTCGTTAGATTTTTACTGGATTACACGCGCTCAACTTACTTTGTAGATAAAATATATATATATTTTTTTGGGTCAAGCTGAGAGTGTCACTCATCACGCTTGAATGAAATCTTAGATTGAACTGCAGCTAGAGCATATTGGCGTGCGTGAATACTTAAGTTGATTGTATTTAAAAAAATAAAATAAAATAGGGTTTTCCATATAAAATAATAATGCTTGGCAATGGATTTGTGCGTGGCATTAAAGGCAGGAAGTTGAGGGTTCCATTCCACTTGATTCTATTGTTATAATAAATTAAAATTAAGTAGATATTAAGTACATGCTACAAAAAGATACTACTAATTTTTGTTAATGTTATAGTTAAAAAATATTATATGAAAATGCTATTATTTTTTTTTAATTTTTAATGCTATAAAAATGGAATGATAATTTTATGTTAATATTTAATATGCACAATTTTTATAAAGCATAAAAATTTTGTTTTTTAAAATTCAAAATCGGCTAAAAATATATTCCATGTAGAGTAACTACAAATATATGAGATGAGATGGAGAAGCATCCCCAAGAAGTACTCTTAGAAAAATTGGGATTATTGGGAATGGGAGGGGGAAACGAAGGTGAGAAAAAAGTTGGGAGTGACGACAGAAATGATGATAAATGTAAAATAATTAGTTAAATAAACAAACAAAATAAATAATAATAATCAGAGGGCGTAGAGGGGGGCACAGTAATAAAGGAGAGCCTTCACTGAGGCTGAACACCATTGGTGGTTGGCCTCGACTGCCATTACACACTTGGACGCTTTTATCGGTCGTCTTCCTTCGATTCCACTCTCTCTCCTCTTTTCGGTGCTCGTGTGCTTCGGCTTCTCATTCTACCGACATAGTTCCAACCTAATGGGGTTTTTCTTCTTTTCTGTTAATTCCATGCTCTCTCCCCCATGTGATGTGGTCTTTCTTCTTCCCCCCTCTTTCGATTACTGGCTATTAACCTCCTCTAACTTCTGAGCTCTTCTTCTTGGTTTTTTCCCTCCCTTTTTTTGGCTCCCTGTGTTTACCCATCTGTGATTTATTGTCTCTTGTGCCCGCATATGCTGGTTTCCTTTTGAATTTTTTCTTGCCGGGGCTTTCTACGACAATCATTCTTTTGATCAATAACCTCTGCAGATTTCCTGTTCTAACTTGCTCCTCTATCTTGCTCCTCTATCTTGTTGATTCAGCTGTGCTTGAACGGACGCCGTTGTGGAAGACTAGGTATTACCAAGGTAAGACTGTTTTTTCCCCCTGTTGTGCAAGTTCCACTTTCCTCCTCTCTCCCCCCTTCTTTTTATTTTTTTTCGTTCATTTTTGAAAATTATTTACAAAGTTTCCCTGCATATTTTCACTTGTTCAAATATACCGGATGTTTTTATATTTGCATCTTTTCTTTCAGTAAGTAGTTTACAGAAATAGCATAAATCGTCACTTTGATCATATTGGCGGTGTGCATATGGCCATGCAAACTGTTTATTTCAAAGAAGCTGAAGGAGCTACCCATGTCTCCGCCGGGCATATGTCATCTGTAACTTCGGCCCCTTGGTGGAGCACGATAGGGTCCCAGACAATTTTTGGCGAGTCTTGTGGCCAAATGAAACCTTTTTCACTGGAGATTCCGAATCATGCAGAGCAACTTGCTTCCAGTAAGCAGGCAGGAAGAGGAGCTGAACAAGTGTTTGATAAAGGACACACCACTCAGTTCGCTATCTTTTCAGGTAATCTTTTACTTTTATAGAGAATTTAGATCTATCTCCTAGTTTATGGCGGTTTTAAAAGCTTTATGATCTTAACAAGGAAAGGACATGAGTAACAAGTTCCCATTTATCTTCCTGCCGAAAATATCATGATGAAGACATAAATGGTAAATTTTGTTTCTCTGAATTTTAAATAGAGGGAAACTGCAGATGTGGATGACGTACTCCTTATTTATCGCTGAATTTAGTCGTCCTATTTATTGAGTTAAATTCCCATAAATGATGGTAAGGTTTTTGATGGGTTTGTCGTCGTCCACACAAAAGTAGTACTCTGTTTTCGGTTTTTCACTAGATCTCATTTTCGTTGAAATATAATTCCCATTTCGTACAGCCCCACCTACCCACTTTGAATTCTCTCTCACACGCGCGCGCGCTCACACAAATTAAAAGGAAACACAAGCATTCTAGAAAGAAAGATATGATAACGGCGAAGCTTGTTTAGGATGATGGGGCTCTTTACCAGGGCCACGTAGAAATGGGCTATGATGTATATGAAAGACCTGAATTTGGATGCTTCTTTCAAGCATGCTGATTTGAGCATTGGAATATAGAGACTTGATTTAAGTACTTCTGGAAATATTCTTCCGCTGTTGCCTCATAAAGACATCCTTTTTGCCATATCTTGGTCTTCAGTTGCTGATATGCTTCGGGAGGAAGTAGATAGATTTAGTAGTGACAGTTAAACTAGGGAAAGGTACATTTTTTTCAAAGAAGTTTCTCTTAAACGAATCTCCTTTCAAGGCCAATTAAATCTTGTTATTTAACACACTGGCAGAGCATTCGGTGTGAAACTGATTCTTTCACTGGACTTCAACTCTGCAATGAGAGAGAGGATAAATATTATAATCTCCTCCTTCCTCCCGATCCGCCTCTTTTTTGTACTGACTTGAAAGTTCAATGAAGACAAGGGTCTTATCAGGGAGTTCTATTTATTAGTTCTTAAGTGAGCAGATAAACCAGGATTGTTCTATTACTTCCATCTGCTGACTGCAAACACAGTTGATAAGATCTTTCTTAATGATTATGGGCGTAAGGTTGGAATCTAAAATTATGCTCTAAGTTGGTTTTTTGGTTGCCTCAGTTTATTTCAGAGAGGTATTTCTTTTTCTAAATTTTGAAGTGAGAATTCTTGCATTGTCACTTGAAACATCTTTGATTAACGAGTCAAATATTTTTTGCTTCAGATGATTGTAAAATGTCAGGTGATCAGAAGTCTCAAACTGGCATATCACTTCAATCATCAATTCCTGATCCTCACACTCGTGTTGAGCTGGGAATTAATCAGCCTGTGGTAAAATTCGTCACAAAATGACCCCATTGATGCTTTATTTTTTTAATTTCTGCCCGAACTTTCAGTTTCTTTGTTGCTTTTTACGATGTAGATCTGCGCAAAATATCCTTATATGGATCAATTTTACGGGCTCTTCTCAAGTTATGGACCTCAAATTCCGGTTAGTCCTTACACCATCAGCATCCAAATCTGCATAAACCACGCCATTCTTTTAACATGCTTGCATGATAGCCTTGTTTTTATCAACTTATAGTAACATTGTGTAGCCGTATATGAGGGAGCCATTTTTCTTGTAACTCTTTAAAGTATGATCTCCTTTGATTGTGCTCTTCTCAACTTACAGATCTTAAATTCTGGTCAGTCTTTACTCCACCATCACCTTAGTCCACATAAGCCATGCTATTCTTTTAACTTTGCTTAGATGGGAAGTTTGTTTTGTCAATTCATACTCGTGAAGTGTAACCATTAATGAGAAAGCTAATTTTCTCATAATTCTCTGAAGTTTATCTAGTATGACTGTTTATGGCGAAAAAGTGTATTTAATTGTGCTTTTCATTGTATATGGCTTCCAATGCCCTGATTTTCAGCCTTGAGTGACATTCGTATAAATAACTAGGGATGATCATGGGCAGGCCAATATAGTTCCCTTCCCCGACTCATTTACTGAGCAAAAGTTTCTCCGTGCCTCTTAAGTACTCGAATCTCTTGTTTACCGAGCATTTACCCAGAAAAATTCATAATGAACTGGTTTTCCGCTAAATTCTGACTTCTGATTCGAAGTTTAATATATTTGTAATCAATCAAGGGCCGTATGATGCTGCCACTTAACATGGCATCTGATGATGGACCGATCTATGTTAATGCTAAGCAGTACCATGGAATCATCCGACGTCGACAGTCACGAGCAAAAAAGCTGTGCTGGAGAATAAACTGACCAAACGTCGCAAGGTATAATCTCTTATACTATCATTATTCAGCCATGAAACATTATAGCCGTGATGGTACCAAATCGATGTGGAGTTGTGGCCAGTGGCACATAATGATTGTTTGGCTGCTGAGCAATAATAAGTTGATATGCTTTTAATCAAATGACTTCTCCTCTATCTTAAGCAAGACTAAAATAACCAAGAAATAGTTATGATGATGTAGATTTGCTTGATAACAATCAGCAATCAAATCCCTTCATCTTCACTCAATGGCCATTCTTGATTTACAGCCTTATATGCATGAATCACGCCATCTGCATGCAATGCGTCGCCCAAGAGGATGTGGTGGTCGGTTCTTGAACTTGAAAAACGGCAATGGAAAAGGCGGAAGTGAAGGGAATAAAACTGGTGAGGGTCAAATGCAGTCTCCTGGTTCTCAAATCTCTGAAGTGTTGCAATCATCAAAGGAAACAAGTGGGAGCAGTCCACCCGTGTGTGGATCAGAGGTGACTAGCATGTATACAAGGGGAGGTCATGGCTTTACATTCAACCATCTTGGACCAGATGTTCATCACACTCTTGGAGGCATGATGGACAGTCGCGGCGGCGGCGGCTTAGTTATGCCCGCCAAATGGGTTGCAGCACCAGGTAAATGCTGCAGCCTTGAAGTTTGATTTTGGCAAGGAAATACAGTGGGATTGGTGCACCAACGTTGTACCACATCCCCGTCCTTGCCCCAACCAGATGAAGAAGAGCTTTGTTGCGTTTTCCTTGTGGTTACTGTGACTAGTTTCGTATGTGAGGCTGTCTCCGTCGTCTGGGTTGAAGGCAAATCATTCTTGGCTCATGAAAATTTGCTGGCAAATCGTCCTTGGCTCATTATTACTATCTATAGAACTAATATCCGCCTTTCCCCTCAGGCCTGTCCGCCTGTGGCGTTTTTACACATAACGTGCTAATGACTTGATATCCTGAAACTGGGTGGGTTGTAATGCTGTGTGTGTTTGTTGTAATAAGTGTGTGAAATTCTAGTTTGCATGTGTGCTTGGGAACTTAACTTTTGAGAGCTTGGTGGTGTTTTATTCCAGACCTGACTTTGTGAATCTATGTACCATAGAACGTGATGTTTGTTTGAATAAAACATTTGTCTGGATTCCCTGCAAGCATATATCCCTTCTCCAGCAATCCCGCACGAGGACTATGATACGCGAGCTCTATCTCTCACAAGAGTGAGCTTGAAATCGTTTGTTTTCCCCACTAAGAATGACCCAAAACTTTTCTCCCACATTTGCAGCCCAAAGTCAATTATCCCCAATTAAATCCAGATGGGCACTCGATGATACTCCTATCTCATAATGATGACGAGTTGGTCCTAGATAATACTCCTCTCTCATGGTGAAGAGTTGGTTCTCCTCTCTCTAGAACGCAAACTCTCTGTAGGGGGAAAAAAAAATCTCAGCGCCGTGTTTAATGTATGTCGGTGTGAGATGTGATGACACGGAAGAAAAAGAGAGGGGGAAGTGTTTGGCGACAAAAATTCTCAGTCTCAAGGCTGAAAGTTGGACTACTTATCAGATCTTTATAATAAAATCTAGAATTTAGATTAAATTATGAATATCTATTTAATGGCATTCTATGAAGTCAATTGTAATATTAATAATTTACATTATAAATTATATATTTGGTATCCCTATTTTTTGGGTGAAACGAAATGAATTGTATTATTACTCCCTCCACACTTATTATAAGAATAATTATCAAAATCATGCAATTTAAAATGTTAGTTGAATTTGTTTACAATAATAAAATATATAAGATATATACATATTTTTTTAATTATATTTTTATTTGTAAAGAAATATGAGAAATATAATAAGTAAAAATTTATTGCAGATAAGTGATATACTCTATTTTATAAGGATAAAAATAAAAATATTTGTTTCTTATATTTAAAAATATAATGATGAGGGATATTATTTTTTATAAAAGAAATGGGGAGAGTTTTTTTTTTTTTCACACGAAATAATAATAATAACAACGGAGAGAGAGAGAAAGGATAAAGGAGAGAATGAGAGAAAAAAAAATCCGAAAGCGAGCTAACCTTATCCTTCTCCCCGCTCAAATGGAAAGCCTCAACGTTGCCTCTTCTCCTCCTCCCTTTTTGTGCCATGTCTCTTTCCCATGCCTGACTTTTAATCTCTACTTCTCAGCCATTTCCCTTCTTCACAGTTTCGACCTTGTCTCTCTCCATGGCTGCTACAACCGCTCCTTCCTCTTCCATCTGCAACCGACTCCACAGCCTCTACGTCACTCCCTCTTCCTTCTCAATCACCCTCAAATTCCCTCCCACGCCCATTTCTCAAAAGCCCCCCAACCTCAGTCTCAAATCCCACTTCCTCAATTCCTCTCCTCTCTCACTCTTCCATCTTCGTTTGGCTTCGGCTGCCTTTGATGGATTCGAAGTCGCTCAAGACAGCACAAACGCTGAGCAGGTAGAACCAGAAGCCGAACCCTCTGAAAAGTCAGAACAAGAGGAGGATGACCAAAAGGTACCCGACTCAAACGAAGCTGGGAGGCTCTATGTGGGAAATTTGCCCTTTTCGATGACTTCTTCCCAGTTATCTGAAATTTTTCAAGAGGTTGGCAATGTGGTGTCTGTAGAGGTTTGCAAACTCCCTCCTTTCTTTCAATGATTCCCTGTTTGATTTAAAAGTTCCAACTTCTTGATTTGAATAAGTTTTTTTCATGGTAATTAAATTAATGTATGGATTGCCCTTATTTTGTATAATTGAATTCTTTAGATAGTATATGATCGCGTCACGGATAGAAGCAGAGGATTTGCATTTGTCACAATGGGAAGCGCTGAGGATGCTAAAGAAGCCATTCGCATGTTTGATGGCTCCGTAAGTCTTACCCGCACTTACTGGTACCGAATTTAATGCGTAAAGATCTTAAATGAACTATTGACATAAGCCTGAAATGAAAGTGTGTATATTGAATGAGTGCAAATGCCATCCCATGCAATAAGCTCATCCAGACCTGAGAACTCTTCATCAAAGTGCTTATAATAGGTTAAAAAAGATGAAAAAAACACTGGTTTCGAAGTTATGTTTGTAACAATGTTGAGTTCACCAATGTGCAAAATATAGTGATTTTTTTTTTTAATACAAAAGTTTAGTGAATTTGATTGGCTGTGACTGTGATGATGTGCAGCAAGTTGGAGGTAGGACGGTGAAGGTAAACTTTCCAGAAGTGCCAAGAGGAGGAGAAAGGCTAGTGATGGGGCCAAAAGTAAGGAACAACTACAGAGGCTTCGTGGACAGTCCTCACAAGATATACGCTGGAAACCTTGGATGGGGATTGACTTCACAGGGTCTCAGAGATGCTTTTGCTGGCCAACCTGGCTTTTTGAGTGCCAAGGTCATTTATGAAAGGGACACTGGAAGATCTCGAGGCTTTGGGTTTGTCTCCTTCGAAAACTGCTGAGGATGTTGAGGCTGCTTTGAATGCTATGAATGGGGTGGTTAAGAACAATCAATCATCGTAGCTTGGTTGGTTTTGCAGCTAAATCTTCTTGTGATGTAGCGATTTAGTGTAATCATTTTGTTTGGACATGTAATGTGTTTCAGGAGGTCCAAGGCAGGGCTCTGAGACTGAATCTGGCTGCAGATAGGACAAGTGCATCCCCTCCAACAATGGATGAAACTGCGCAAGAGGAATTGGTGTCTAGCGTTAGCACGTGAGGAATTTTGCCCCTTCTGCTCCTCCATTTCCGGTTATTTATTAATCAAATTGGTATATAGTAACTACACGTCCCGGCGGTTGTGGTATGTATATCTGGAACACATGTTCAATATATATTATTCAAGAATTCATGTTCAATTAAATGGATAGTTTGGTAGTTATGAAAGGAAACAGGCTTTTCAATGGAGGTCTTACTTTCTTTTCCCTTTTAGTATAAGAATTATTTAATTAATTTGAATAAATTTAAAAAGTCAAATAAATCAGTTAATTATAACAAATATGATATGATCTTCTTGAAATATTCCTGTATAACATTATATTATGTATAGCTTATGAGTCAAGTAAACTAGTTTGGGGAAAATGATGACTATGACTTATGAAAAATTAAGTAAATTAAAGTTTTATATTTAAAGTCAAAACTAATCCTTCAACTTATATAATAACTCCTATGTTAGGAATTGGAAGGAGTATTTGTTAGAGTTCTGCTGGTTTTTTCCTTTCTCTTCTTCTTCTTATTATTTTCAATAAGATGCTGAGGTGCCGAAACATAGCGCTTGATCATGCAATATCGTCAATGTATTCAAACGCATATCTGGCGGGTCAGTAACAGCGCGACACCTCCTTCCACCTTGCATTAGCTAACAAATACCAATATCATCAAATATTTACACGTGGATGGGTACTAATAGATACTACTTCCGGTCCTAATTATAAGATCTAGTTGACTAATTTGGAGAGATTAAAGAACTTAGTTAAATTAGTTAGTAATGAATATGTGTTGTTTTTCTAAAATCATTGCCAGTTAAGTTTGTTATCTATAACTACTATTATTAGAAGGATTATCATGGAAAAAAGTAGATAAATATGAGAGATAAAGTAGATGGGGGTCTTATATTTAGGATCAAAATAAAAGTTAAACAGGGTCTTATAATAAGGATCGGAGGTAGAAGTAGTATGTATAATATATATATAGTGAATATCTATATATGTGTGTGTGTGTGTGTGATACTCATCAGCCATGAACGGTGTCTTAGCCTTGCAACACAGGATATTATTTTAGTTTCAGCTCTTTGAGAATCGGGAGGGACGGAAATAGCGATATGCATGATGTAAAGCTGCAAGTGCAAAGCGCGAATTTTCGAAGTCATTTAGGTTTGCGGCGCAGTAACCTTTTTAATTTATTTCCGGTAAAACGGGAGAAAATCTTTGGACTTGTTTTGTTCATGCACAGAAACAGTAAGGGTTTGACCAAAACAAAAGAAGCGAAGCAAAGAAAAAGGGACGGATATAAAGCGGGAAAACAGATTATGTGTTTTGCACCATGAAAAGCATTGGACACGATCACAGTGACCCTAAACAGTAAATCATCATCGTTCATGAGACTGCTTTCTGGGTAATCACTTCGTGTTGTAGGTGTAACACACTTTGACATACTTGGAAGTCCACTTAGACACGAAGAACAATAACTCAAAAGTGTTTCGACCAAAAAAAAAAAAAGAAGAATTATAGGAATGAAATAATTCTGTCTACGAGGAATCACCACCGGCAAGAAGAGCATCTGCCGCAGAGTCCAGGTCATGCGGGAAAAAAACCCTGCAAACAGAATAATCCTGTAAATTTTCCAGATTCTGCATTAACCCCTTCAAAGCAGCAGTCCAATTGTTATTTATAGCGTGTTTGGTTTTACGTTTTTCAATAAGATGTAACATAAACGAGTTTAAAAATTGAAAGTAAGAAAGGAAAGAAGACGGATCAGCCAAAACAGCAAAAATCTAAAATAGATGCGCGTACACTTTCAGATCATGAGTAGATAAAGGAAAAGAACAGCGCTTTTTGTGGGGAAAAAACAATGCTATTGAATTATGTCAAGCGTGCTGCAGAGCTCCTAACACTAACAGTATCTATTTTCCAACTACATGCACATTTGTGTGTAACTGACTCAAAACATCCGCACAATATAGTTCGGTTCTAGCATGTAACGCTGTGAGTTGGTGACAAAGAAATTCAATCAAGGCAGAGTTTGGCGTTTTTCCATTCCACCTACATGCTTTTTCACATAATTTGCTCGATGAAAATGCATTTTTTACGTTAAAGAAGGTACTCAGACATTAACATTCAAATTAATTTAGGATCTGTTTTTCACAATTGAACACTGAAAGTTTCCTTCAACAATGGACAATCTCAGAAGAAACTCGGCTGGGAACCACGTTACCTGCAAGTGTTGTGGTATAATGTTTCACCGAGTTTACCCAACTCGTTGATGCCTTTACAGCCAGCGACCACCTCAAGAACTTGCCTGGCAACAACCACATTGTTCAACGAAAAAGGTAAATCTCTACCTAATTTTAAACACACTTAGACAAAAGCCAAAGGTAGATAACAATTGCAAACGCTGAAACCAAACTTGCCGGGTAACACTTAAGTGTTGATTTAGAAAGCAGAAGGCTCCAATATTCTTAATTATATTCATACCACTGACGGATTTTTCTTGAGACGATGGTATCACAATAATGGACATCAATTAATAAGTTTACAAGTTGACATCAACCCAGTATGAGCAAAATCATTTCAATTACCTAACTAAACAAGGTTCATTCCGGCCTTTGACAATGCACTCTTGATCATACTTCTCCTTCTTTTTAGAAGGCCATGTAGATTTAACAAATCCAATCCCTGCATGCGTGTTCTTGATTTCACAGTAAGGTGAGTCTGTTTCGATCATCATTCTCTCAACAGGAATACCCTTAACTACATCAAGGTTCTCAGTTGTCTTCAACGAGCAGCCATTTATGCCTGTCATAGTGCCACAAGCATGCCATACCATCAGAGTCAATTAGACTGTTAGCATTTACTCATGGTAGTCTCGGAAGTAATAAATTCAGGCAAGTCAACTAGCTACGAAACACATCAGTTGATTTGTAGAGCAGTATATGCACAAAGCCATTGCCAGCAGTTGCCGCCTAGATTAGCTAACCGTCATTGTTCTTAAAAATCGATGGCCAACCAGTTCAATCAGTTGAACTATGAAGCAGCCTAAATATTGGTTTCAGAGAGCCTATGCAACCCCCAACCAGTCAAAATGCCACATATAGTTTATACCTTTATGGTCTAATTACGCTTATATACATTATATCTATTTCTTTAACTGTTTCTCTAAATATATAATATGAGCTTCGAAACATTGTAATGATTATTAATTTAATATAATGCTTCACTCGTTTGTGCTTTCAATTTTACCCTTTCATATATTACATATATTTTTGAAATAACGCATCTCTTGGTAACCTGATAAAATAAAGCTAATGACATTGAACGATGTGATTTACCTATGTACATATTATCAAATGAGAGAAGCTTAATACTATCTTCTGCACTACCAGTAAATGAATGAGTCACCCCACCAGTGAACCTGTCATACAAATGGAAATGATAAAGTCCATTTAAATTCCTCAAGTTATGATTCCAACAGTCACTACCAGTTGGAATACATTCAATTTCAGGTATGGACTTTTATAATATGGGGTTAGTGATGAAAATGAGCTAGATGTTATTTTTAATGCGCTGGTGATATAATTCCTATGTAATTCTCCATCACTTTCTTTTATCACATCCATTAAACTATTATTGCTTGATTATCTGACAATATCTTAGTGCACGTTGGCAACCACACCTGTCCCTATTTCTCTCAACTAGTTCACAAAAATCCGCAGCAGCTGCTCGCATGTGCAAAAACATTGGCAGTTTTGTGATATGTGCCAATTCAAATTGCTTCTCGAAATACCTAGTTTTCACAATAAAGCAAATTATCAACAAGATGACATTAGAAAGCGAACACCACGAAGATAATAGAGCGAATGTACCAAAAGACTTAGCTACAACTGCATACTCTTTTGAATCTCAGCGGGGCAAAAGTGAAGCCTATCATAGTCCAATCCACATTCTCCAACTGCAACCACCTTGCATAAGAAGTTATTATTGTTATTATTACAAGTATTTTGGAAAATAGTCATGACAGGAAATAATTTGTTTTATCTTTAGAGTACAACCATACCTTTCCTTTTTGAATTCCTTCTTTAGCCAATGACAAGAGAGCCTGAAAATGCTTTTCTGGATCTCCAGCCTCCTCAAATTCCTGAACCAAAACAACGAGGCATTTGAAAACACTTCAACTCAAATCACCCATCCAGAGAAATTTTCTGAAGGACGAAAGCAACCTTACAACGTGTTGGATGCACACCGACAGTGCAGCAGAAGAGCCGTCCTATTAAAGAAATAAATCATTAAATGGCTCAATAAGAAAAGCTTGCATGTTAAAGTCTACAAGGACGAGAAAGTAAGGTAATATACACAAACCATCTGTTTCTGCAATTGCAAGAGCTTCCCTCGATTCCTCAAGCGATCCACCAGTTACCTACAACAGACCAAGTCCACGCATTTAAACCCATTACATTTTATCGGATCAAATTTATGTCCATCAAACATATATATGCAAGAATAATATATCAGTAGTAATGACATTCTCTTGTTTGCTTTTTAGGGATTGTAATATGGTTTTACTCGTTTGGAATTTATGGGTATAGTGCCACCCTCTTGATTTCACAGTAAGGTGAGTGTTTCGATCATCATTCTCTCAACAGGAATACCCTTAACTACATCAAGGTTCTCAGTTGTCTTCAACGAGCAGCCATTTATGCCTGTCATAGTGCCACAAGCATGCCATACCATCAGAGTCAATTAGACTGTTAGCATTTACTCATGGTAGTCTCGGAAGTAATAAATTCAGGCAAGTCAACTAGCTACGAAACACATCAGTTGATTTGTAGAGCAGTATATGCACAAAGCCATTGCCAGCAGTTGCCGCCTAGATTAGCTAACCGTCATTGTTCTTAAAAATCGATGGCACCAACCAGTTCAATCAGTTGAACTATGAAGCAGCCTAAATATTGGTTTCAGAGAGCCTATGCAACCCCCAACCAGTCAAAATGCCACATATAGTTTATACCTTTATGGTCTAATTTACGCTTATATACATTATATCTATTTCTTTAACTGTTTCTCTAAATATATAATATGAGCTTCGAAACATTGTAATGATTATTAATTTAATATAATGCTTCACTCGTTTGTGCTTTCAATTTTACCCTTTCATATATTACATATATTTTTGAAATAACGCATCTCTTGGTAACCTGATAAAATAAAGCTAATGACATTGAACGATGTGATTTACCTATGTACATATTATCAAATGAGAGAAGCTTAATACTATCTTCTGCACTACCAGTAAATGAATGAGTCACCCCACCAGTGAACCTGTCATACAAATGGAAATGATAAAGTCCATTTAAATTCCTCAAGTTATGATTCCAACAGTCACTACCAGTTGGAATACATTCAATTTCAGGTATGGACTTTTATAATATGGGGTTAGTGATGAAAATGAGCTAGATGTTATTTTTAATGCGCTGGTGATATAATTCCTATGTAATTCTCCATCACTTTCTTTTATCACATCCATTAAACTATTATTGCTTGATTATCTGACAATATCTTAGTGCACGTTGGCAACCACACCTGTCCCTATTTCTCTCAACTAGTTCACAAAAATCCGCAGCAGCTGCTCGCATGTGCAAAAACATTGGCAGTTTTGTGATATGTGCCAATTCAAATTGCTTCTCGAAATACCTAGTTTTCACAATAAAGCAAATTATCAACAAGATGACATTAGAAAGCGAACACCACGAAGATAATAGAGCGAATGTACCAAAAGACTTAGCTACAACTGCATACTTCTTTTGAATCTCAGCGGGGCAAAAGTGAAGCCTATCATAGTCCAATCCACATTCTCCAACTGCAACCACCTTGCATAAGAAGTTATTATTGTTATTATTACAAGTATTTTGGAAAATAGTCATGACAGGAAATAATTTGTTTTATCTTTAGAGTACAACCATACCTTTCCTTTTTGAATTCCTTCTTTAGCCAATGACAAGAGAGCCTGAAAATGCTTTTCTGGATCTCCAGCCTCCTCAAATTCCTGAACCAAAACAACGAGGCATTTGAAAACACTTCAACTCAAATCACCCATCCAGAGAAATTTTCTGAAGGACGAAAGCAACCTTACAACGTGTTGGATGCACACCGACAGTGCAGAAGAGCCGTCCTATATTAAAGAAATAAATCATTAAATGGCTCAATAAGAAAAGCTTGCATGTTAAAGTCTACAAGGACGAGAAAGTAAGGTAATATACACAAACCATCTGTTTCTGCAATTGCAAGAGCTTCCCTCGATTCCTCAAGCGATCCACCAGTTACCTACAACAGACCAAGTCCACGCATTTAAACCCATTACATTTTATCGGATCAAATTTATGTCCATCAAACATATATATGCAAGAATAATATATCAGTAGTAATGACATTCCTCTTGTTTGCTTTTTAGGGATTGTAATATGGTTTTTACTCGTTTGGAATTTATGGGTATAGTGCCACCCTCACTCATGGAGAGAGTCATCTGAAGGAACAAGGGATTCTCCAGTGTCAATCAAGGAAAGATTTCCTAAAGACAATTGAGGCTAATATTGAAAATGGGACTTAAATAACACTATAACCTTAACTGGTGGAAAAATTCAGAGAGACTACAAAGAAGAATTCTTCAAACTTCTTCTCTCCATCAGAGTTCTCATCCTTCTACGTTTTATGCTTTTATGAGTTTTCACTGTTTCCAGGAAGTAAGTTCTTGATAATCCGCCACTGTGCAAGATATTCACACATTAAGGGGATTTTCGATAAACGTATAACTTCACAACAAAAACTCTCTTCCTCCCCCTTAGTTTCGTAAACACCCCAATTCAAGCCTAAAATCCTCTAAACCAAGAAATGTGGACAACAAAAACTCCTAATCGAACCCTTAAAAAAAAAAAACATTTCAAATTCTGGGCCGTTTAATCTCTTTGCTTAACTTGCCCTGCCTCGTCTACCAGCTAAAATTACATCCTTTCGCATCTCACAACTTAGTAAACAAATTAGATACAAAATTAAAGCTAATCGCGAATTAAGCTACATAAAATGGAGATAAAGGAAGAGGGTATAGTGTACAATAATTCGGTCGACCCCGGCACCCCAAGCTCTGCTCAAGACCGTTGCAATATCTGAGACGTGACATTGCTTGCCGTTGTAGATTCCTTTGAACATTCCATCTGTTGAAGAATATTGATGTTTAGAATTACTAAAATAGAGAATAAAAAACAAACACGGAGTGTGATAAGACGCCCGAGAACTATTTGATAAAATGCCTGACCTGTGAAGTTAACAGCTATATCTGCATCGGTTACGCGAGAGAGGATTAGTTCAAAGTCCGAGGGTTAATGGTCACAAATGAATCTGCAAATTAATTAGTCTATGCAGTAGCTTACCTATCATTCGAATAGTTGCCATGCCTCCCCTGAGAAAACGATCTCCTCACAATGGACTGCCAAGATGTGCTTCTTGCTTGGCTGCTTTCTTTAAGACTAGCTACCGGTTAACTACCCATTTCCCGGTAACACTCACTGAAGCAGGCGCCTAAATTGTTTCTTATTTATTTACCGAAAAAACTGTCTTATTTTTCTTAATAAAAAGTTTGGATGATGAGTTTTAAATTATGGCAAATGATCTAATTTCAAGATTCTCGTATCAACGTTATATATATAGTAAAAAGAATTAACAATGCCTTTTAAAATTAATGTTCCTAAAATATAACCAAAAAATCACTACCATGCAAAAATATCATCTTTACATTAAGCTCGACCAAGCTTAGTTTAGAAAAAATTGCAATAAAGTCTCATCTAAGAGATTTAAATACAAAAAGGGTTTTTAAAATCACCAAATTATTTAGAAGTCCTAAGGGATCTCATTTAAATAGATTTTACTTTTTTAATTATCAAATTGCTTTTATCTTTTTTTCCCCTGAAAATATGCATTGATAACTGAAATTACAGTCGTTGATAACTTAATGCATAGTGATTAATAACTATCATGACAAATATTAATCATGCATTACATTTTTGTGATATGCTGAGAAAATATGTTGTTAATACCTATCACGATAGTTATTAATAATTACACCTTAAATTGTTAATGACTGTTCTTTTAATTATCAATGCATACTTTAAAAAAAAGACAATTAGGTAATTAAACAAATAAAATTTCTTGCAATGAGGTCATTTGAGACTCCAAAATAATTTAATAATTTTAATGGACCTTCTTGTATTTAATTCTCTTAGGTGAGACCTTATTATAATTTTTCTTTTATTTTATGGCCGAACACCATATGTTTCTCAAAAAAAGAAAAAAAAATGACAGCATTACTTTTCAATATGTTCATATCTCAAAATATATACTTCGGAACTCAATTTAAAGTAAAATTTTCTTTCAGCAGAATTATCTAAAATAAACATTCTTCATCTTCTAATAGCATTTCATTAAAAAGTCCCCGCTCAAAAAACATTTCATTAAAAAATTATGTTAATTGAAACATCAACTGAGCCCTATGAATACTTTATAACCTTTGTTTGAGTCTCATATTAAAATATATTGAATTGGGTTGAATGTTAGAAGTATGAAAAATTACTGTTTGAGCAGTTTGATTCGAATTAAATTGGCCAAAATTAGAATAAAACAAAAACTGAATCGAATCAGTCAAGTCTTGTTTATGATCATTTTTGTTGGGTTTCTTTTAATTCGGTCTAACCAATTTCAATTTTGTTTGATGTTGGACAGCTAATCACATCATAGTTAAAATTTATTTATCCAGTTCTAAATATAAAATCCACTTTATAATCATAAATATAATACCCACTTTATAACGTAAACATTATAAAGTGAGTCGTGTATTTAGCAGCGGAGGAGTATAAAATTTTTACTGCCGATGGCATAGCATGCGAAGAACACTTTTGTTCAGGAGAGATATTTCGATCACACAAAAACTATTCAGCAAACGTTCCGTTAGCAGAGGAAGAACTTGAAGAACAGAGCATGCGGCTGCTGGTAGAAGAAAGGCCAGCCAAAATATGCACACCGTCAAAACAAAGATTAATTAAAGAACTGTCTGTGTGTGTGTGTGTGTAATCTTATAGCATCGGAATGAGTCAGTTTCTGAGAAGCATGGGGAGAAGTATAACCAAGACGACAATGAGAAGCAGTAAGATGGCAAAACAGGTCCATCTGCGGCTGTTTTTCTGGTGATTCTTAGCAACGTGAAGCTGCTGAACTCCACTCCTTACGAAGGAATTAGCTCGAGCCATGTGGCTCTCTATGTCGTCCAATTGTTCGCCTTGCGACTGCACCAACACGGCCATGTCCATGAACACTTGGTGCAGCTCATTCAGATTCCTCTCTATCTCCCTCACTGCGTCATTCCTCTCTTGTATCTCCTTTATCGTCTCCACAATGCTCGCCCTCCCCTGTTCTTGTATTGCCTTCTTCAAGAATGTCTCGCTTTCACCTTCATATATCATCATTTAAAGCAACTTCATTATTAGAATTAGAATGCTTAGAAGATTAGGAAGCAAGAAGCAAGCATGGTAGTCACCAGTGGAGATGAGCAGGTCAATGGTTTTGTCGTCGGGATTCTCGCCGGTGACAGTGAAGTACCTGCGTTGCACGGTTTCTCTGTACTCCGAGGATATCTTTTGGCGCAGGTTGTTGAAGCTGTCCATGGAGTCTTTCAGCTTTTTTCTCAATCCGCTTACGACGGAGGTCCGCGTCCGGTCGGACGAAGAGCCGGGTCCGCAGCCCGGCAAGATCCGATTGGCTTCGTTGGAGCGGTCCAGTGCTTCCAAGCGGAGCTTAATGAGCTTAGCTTTCTTGAGGGCTAGGGCAACGTCGGCGTCCATGCGAGACCGAAGCTCCTTAACGGATTCGGCGGTGTGAAGGGTCTTGCCCTGTTCCTGGGATCCACGGAGGCTCTGGTTGAGCCTCTCCAGCTCCTTGAGCTCCTCCTTGACGGACTCCACTTCCGAGAAGAATTTGTCGAGGTTGACTCCGTCCCTCGACGGCGACGTGTCCGTCATCTGGATGACGTGGTGCTGGTTGTCCGGAGAGACTTGCTCGCCGCGGAAGCGGGAGAACGAGCCGGAGAACAGGTCGTTCATTCCGCGAGCTTCAACTTAAAAGATTCCTGGAGCAAATCAGTTGATACCAGAGAATCTGGAATGAGCATAAATTGAACAGAGTAATAGGAGGGAAGGCCTGACTTTAAAGGCCGCTTTAAGCTCTGGCTTCTAAAAAAGGGTTAAAAAGTTATGGGAACTGGTCAAATAGAAGGCCAGTTCAATTTCAATAGCTGCAAGAGACGAAAGAGGACGTCAACAGGTCAAAACACGATTGGAAAGACAGAGACGGGACAAATGGGTAGAAGGGAAATTTCCCTCCTTTTTTAATGTTGTTTGCTGGGAAAACGCCTCCCTCGGAAACAGTCAAATAGAAGTGGGAGAGACCATGAAGAGTGTACTAGATGAGGAAGCTTCCTATGGTTGGATGGGATTATGAAGAGTAAGAAGAGCGGGTGATAATTGAGATGGGGATAACGGAGCTGCAAAAATGGAAATTAAAAGTGTGTGTCCACATGAGAATGGGTCGTAAGTATTGGACTATTGGCGCGTATATGCATGTACCATCTAGATTCATTTCCGAAGCAGCCGATTTGGGTTGCTTGGATGAGAAAGCGAAAGATAAACTAAAATCTTAAACTTGTGTTTCAGGATCGGAAGTTCGGAGGGTCCTTTTCGGCTGAACTCGACGGTGTCTTTCGCAGCGTGGATTGGCCGTTAGCATGCAATTATAGGTGCTTGCTCTGGTGATTCTTGTGGACATCCCAACCGTCATGGTCATCATCATCATTTTTTTTTTTGTTGAATTCAAACGTCCCATCTTGAATGAGTTCTATAGAAATTAAAGAAAGAAGTTACAAATTTAATGCTCGTTGGGCTATGCCAGTTGTTTAATTGGGAAAAAACCGTCTAATTCGCAATTTACGTATTTTGATATTTCCTACCTAAGAATGATGTTTGAAAGTTTGAAATAGTATTACTTTGCCATGGGAAACAGTCATTCTAAAAGAGACAGTTTTTCTCAAGAGATCAATAACATTGCCCGCGTATTATAAATTATTTAATTTGCTCCTGTTCATCCTTATTAATTATATGTACCATAAAAAAGAATAATTAACTTATTTTTCCTTTCCACCTTCTATAAAGCCTGCCTTTAATTATTCTGTCAAGATCCATCAAAAGAATTTAGATATTTGAACTAACAATAAAGCACAAAGTCATTTTTATTGAAACAGTTCCAGTGCTTATCATATTGATAAGCATCAAATCTGAGCCGAGAATGGGGATTCGGTGAGTGGAGAGGTGGTAGAGATTTCGAAGTGTATTCATTTGGACTGTGACTTTGAGATTGCTGTAGCAGTGCTGTGGTTTAGAACATTGGGTTGAGAACTGAATCGTTTAGTAATTCTATTTGCAATAGTTTAGTTGAACGATTGTACTCTCTGATTAAGAGTAAAATTGATCTTGATTACTGAATCGAGTTGAGTTAGTTCTTGAGATTAATCTGATTTACATTCAAAGTAATATGCAGTTGCAATTGCTAAAGAGAATTTGGTTTTATTGAGCTATTCTGTTCTACCAAATGAGTAACCTACTATTAGACTATTAAAACTGTCTCGGTCGAGTGGTTTAAAAGTTTGATTGTAAGATAACTAAACAGTGGTTGGGTTCGCACGATGATTTTGGTTGAGAAACTTAATTATCATAATTGGACCAGGAAGGCAAGGCATGGCTTCCAGGGGAACGTTTCATTCATACTTGATATTCTATCATTCACTTTTCATCAGCTTATCCAGATAAATCAAGAAACTATAAAGATTTATATTCTGCAATTTTGAACCAGAAAATTAAACAAATTATTGTTCATTTGTTTACAACTTTAATTTGTTAGTTAGTGGATTAGCTAAGGAATTTTAACCATAAAAAGGCTCCTTGTGAATTCAACCTAGGTTAGGCTATTGTTCTACATTTTAGCTTAATTTTAGTTTCTTTGAAAAGCCCTACAATTTGAACAGTCTAACTAATTATTTTTAAGTAGAATAACTATTTTTTGAAAAAAATGATAGGTAATAAATTATCTCTATTTTAGATTCTATACCAATAAAAATTAAAAAAAATTAAATTCAGATAATCTAAATGAGATACAAACAACCCAGATATGATGATGAGTTTAGGACTTTAGGATGCTCGTCAAAATTATGAGCATTAAAACTGGTTCTTATTTTCACTCGAGTTGTGTGATAACTGAGAGGTTAAACAAATTTAAAAATTGGTTCAGCACTTGAATTAAAATTTGTAACCCTCTCACTTGTTGTGTTGCCCCCATGCCCCTTGTTAAATTTCCTTTTGAATGCAAATAGAAATATTTACATAATTGTTTTTCAACATATCAAACATATTTTTATTTTTAGTTGTCAACATATCAAATTTTATATCAGTTTATCGCCATTGCCACATGTCCTGCCTTATTCCATTAATGGAATGGAGGCTTCCAATCTTCAGAAAAAAAGACACAAGGCCTAACAAAAATTTATGCACGTCTCATACTCAATGCAGATTACGTAATAATAAATATCCCATAAAGAATGCACATATAAGCCTCCAATGAACAGGCGACTGATCCTCTCATCTAAATTAATTACAGAAAAAGAATGTAATGCCCAAAACCATAAACTGCCCCAGTGAAGCCATCCCCCCACTTTTCCTCGAATTGATATGTAAAACTGTTGAAGATCACCGTACCTCTCAAATCATGTCAGTCTCACTTCAGCCAGATACAAGCCCTGGAGCATAAAATCTCTATGAATCCCACAAGCATCCCGATCTACATCACTAATAATCGAGACTAATTTCCAAGATTAAGCCGAAGGAGGAGGAGGCGGTGGTGGTACAGGTGTTTGCGGTGATGATGAAGAACTGCCACCAGTATTTTCCCACGGCCTCACAGTGAATAGCACGACGAACAAGATAATCACAAGCAGAAGAATAATAGCATAACAGGTCCATTTCCTGGTGTTTTTCTGGTGCTTCCTTGCTGTCTGTAGGTTCTGGTTTCCCCTCTTAACAAACGAGCTGGCTCTCGCCACATGGCTCTCAATATCATCCAATTGCTCGCCTTGGGATTGCACCAGCACTGCCATGTCCAGGAACACTTGATGCAACTCCTGCAGATTCTTCTCCAAATCTTTCACCGCATCGTGCCTCTCTTGAATTTCATTGATGGTGTCCAGTATTCTTCCCCTGCCTTGCTCCAGGATGGCTTTCCTAAGAAACGTTTCGCTCTCACCTGCACACAGTTAAGTGGATCGTAATTATCAAGAACCTGTAAAAAATAAAAGCATCTCTCCATTTAACTGATTTTGCAAATTCGGGCGTATTTCAGTAAACAAGTTGGTGATTCAAGAACTGATGGTTAACAAAGGGAAGAAACCAGTGCTATAGCGATGTTTTGTAACAATTTTTTTGGTAGTCCAAACACAGAGCAATTATCCATGACAGCTCCATATGAATCAGAACTATAATAAAATACAATAGAATGATAATAAAAGAATACAAGTGATGTCACCTGTAGAAATCAGGAGGTCGACGGTCTTCTCGTCGGGATTCTCTCCGGTGACCGTGAAATACCTGCGCTGCACGGTCTCCCGGTACTCGACGGAGATTCGCTGTCTGAGTTCATTGAAACTGTCCATGCAGTCCTTCAGGTTCTTCCTCAAACCGTTCACCACAGATGTCCGTGTCCGGTCCGATGACGAGCCGGGTCCACAATCGGGAAGGCTCCGGCTGGCGGCGTTGGATCGCTCCAGTGCCTCCAGTTTGATCTTGATGAGCTTCGCCTTCTTAAGAGCAAGAGCAACGTCGCTGTCCATTCGAGAGCGAAGGTCCTTGACGGCCTTGGCATTGTGAAGGGTCTTGCTCTGCTCGTGAGAGCTCTGCAAATTCTGGTTCAGTCTTTCCAGCTCTTTAAGCTCGTCCTTTATAGATTCTACTTCCTCGAAGAACTTGTTGAGATCGCCGCCGCCGCCAATGGAGGCCATGACAGAACCCATCTCGATGTCATGGTGTTGATGATGGTCAGGCGACGATTGCTCGCTACGGAAGCGAGAGAAGGAGCCAGAGAACAAGTCGTTCATATTCAGACGCAATGATCTTCAGGATCCAAAGGGAAGGATTAGAAAAGAAGAAAGGATAAAAAGAAACAAAAATGAAATTAAAATCTGACAAAGAAGAAGAAGAAAGAAACAGAGAGGTATAAGAGCAAGGCATGGGGAAGGAGGACATTTATGGTTATGGGAAAGTGGTTAATGAAAAAAAAAGTCAATGGAGGTAGGGGACGACGTGGCAAATGAAAATCTCTGCTCAGAGGGAGAGAACGGAGATGGAAGAAAGCGCGTAGAGGTTCGGTTTGAAAAGGCTGGTTTCCTGGATCCTGACATGCCGGAATTTTCCATACGCGGGTTCGAGGATAACACCAATTTCAATTTTTAATTTGCAACGGCATTTGTTAAGATTAAATATAATTTTAGCATTAAATTTTTGTTTTAACACGGAAAAAAATTTGCATATCACGGTTACTTAAACAGTTTATTGCGTAGCAACTACAAAAAGTATACTTTAAGATAACCATGAAATTCAGAAATCTCAAACATTTGATATTTTGAAATCTAACAGGAACTCTAAACAAATGTTGTATTTCGACTGCACATGATTCTTTCCCCTTCTTTTTCTCTGCATTTCCCATCTTCACTGTTAGCTGAAATTCAGGTAATTCCAGTTTAATATATTTTTAGAATATATTTTAATTTTTCCCCATTTACTTCTTCAGTCTTCGCCGTTAATTCGAACCTGTGACGTAAGGGAGATTGGGAGAATCATTAGTTCATTTTCCCGAATCAACATGACAATGGAATGTGCACTTATTTTTTTTGTTTATAATTAAAAATTATAATAATAGTTGGATAACATAAGAAATCTTGACTGTTGAAATTTTATCTAGATAGAAATAAAACGGGAGTATCGTTGCCATATTCTTCGTTTGTTGCACGCTTCGTAAATACTCTACCAGCGAACGAAGCCGTTCAACAATCCCAACAAGAATATAGGAATTACTGATATGGAAGTTTTTTTCTTTTCAAAATGAATTTGAAAAAAAGGGCTACGGGGCACTCGCATGAGTGTGAGGGCTCGAGACCATGAAAATAATTTCTAAATACCCTACTTATCTAATTCCAAAAACTTCGATAAGCAGAAAGCTTTTCAATAAATAAGAGGTCATAAATTTAATCTCAATCATAACTTTAAATCATTGGAGCACATTATTTTAAAACAAAAATTCAATAAACTTCTGACTCAACAGAGGAAGATTAAAAGATATCAAAGTATTTGATACTAAATAGAAACTTCAAAATTTCTCCCATGCACTCATTGATCACATTTATACACTAAATTTATTTTATGAATGCATGATATCCAGGTCCGATTTCTTTCCTTCCAATAAGAACCTACCATATTTTGGAACGGTTATCCTCACTCCAACCTAATACAGATGGTTGTGAGCAGTAAGATTGTCTTCATAAGAATACTTGTTCAAAAGCTTTTTTTTTTTTAATCAAAAATATATTTCTGCAATTATTCTGTGAACAAATAATGAATATTTTTATCCTATCCCTTTCCTTACGTATCACAGTTCCTTGATCCTATTCATACTTAACAATACACCGAAACATAATATACAACTCAGTAACAAATCAGATATAGAATTCAAGCATCCGTGAGTGATACAGCATTTTTGCCAACTTCTCATGTGGATTGGAGCACAGTTAGGTAGTATGTATATCCCAGGCACCTTCCTGACCGTTGCCTCGTTGCATCTTGATCTCCCCGACCTTCAGCCAGAACAAGATTCCAATGCAATGCGTAATTTGACAGATCATATATCCCAGGAGAGAACACACAGATCTGAAGGGGAATTTCAGCTGAGGACATAGACTCTAGGTGGATATTGGTCGAGCTTGATCCAGACCAAATGTACGGGGAGACACTTCCTAATGATAGAGGCTTTTCGGGCGGTGTCCCACTAATATTGGATGGGACCTTCACTTCATTCACTGGTGTGACGGGACGCCACCCTCCTTGATCATCAGGAGAAGATGCTGACTGAGGCATGTTTACACTGTTCAGATGCCCATCATTGACAGCAGAACCTGAGGTGGTAATACGGACGAAGGCGGTGGCATCAGAGGAGTTGTGAAGATGCATTTTCAGATTTATTTCACAAAAGGATGCAGAGAAATTATGATGTAAGGTTCGAGGGCCATCCAATATCCATGAAATAGGGCCCGTACTTGCAGTACTATCAAGAGAGAAAACAAGAGATTAATATAAACCCAGAAAAAGTGAGTAAACAAGGAATGCGTGAATGGCAAAAATCTTTCAGAATGTCAATCAGAAGCCTTAGGTTTGAAATAGGACTTGCCTGCAATGGCACGCGTAATGAGACATAACAAGAGGAGGGTCAACAGACCCGGTATTTCTGTTACTCTGCAGTGGTCGAGAGATCAATACAAAATCAACAGTGTTCAGGTCTCTCTGTGCCTGCAACAACAAAGATGAAGCTCTCAAGCTCATATCAATAATAGAACATTGCAAAAGTGGAAATAATCCAAAGTGTAAGGACTAGGCAATACTCAATCCTACATGATTCAAACTCATTAATGTTGACAACATTAGCCAACTTAATCTTGAAGTTTCCATTTTTATTCAGCATTGTCTTTAAACCTATTGCTGTTGGAGCAATCTATACATGGCATTCACTAATGATTGAACATACTGATTTCTTATCATTAACTAGTCAGTTAGTTACCTAGCAACAAATGACAACATACTGAAAGTTTGAAAAATTAATAATGATGATGATGATTCACGTAGAAATTTCCACTCTGACAAGTTACAAAAATTATGTTGGGTTATATTTGTTGGGCTTATACACACTTTTAGCCCCAGAACCCCAGTAGTTCCATAAAAAATTCAATTTGGTAACCCTACTTTAAAAAAGCGCAACATTCCTAATTTTTTGTTTTTTTGACAATGTACTGTGTACAGGTCTTGACCCTTCACCATATAATTTATAGAAAATTTTCATGTCAAATTTATTAACAGACCAGGACAATATTTATTTTTCTGGCACCAAAACAAACTCAAAGTTGGACTCCAAGTCAGTAGACTATAAAATTTAAGGTGGAGATATGACAGATCAGCAAAATTATATCGTTCTAAAACACTGAGCCAATATTGTTTGCTTTGAACTACAAGGACCAAATCCAAACATTCATGAAACAGGAACTGATAGGCCAAGGCTGACTCACATGGGGTGCGTGAGGTGTCTGTGTGAAAGGGAAGCATATATTTTGAGGTATGTAGTTAGATGCAGTCAAGGAGGCAAGCGATCAGTGAGAGGCAACATATTGAAATAACTTTGGGTAAACGCATGCAAGTATGGGGATTTGAGGATTTATCAAGGATGATGCAACCTTAATGGTTCTATGATTTATCATCCGCCCATGTCCATTTCAGAGAATGCCCCAACATAGTCATGTTATATGAGTCTAGAACATAGGAGTCTGTCGCTAGGCATCTGACTAAATAGGATTGTCCAGTTCCTATAGAACCTATTTCTAAAATACACCTAAGGGGGGATAGGGCTAAGTGGAGCGAAAAGGGTTTTCCATAGGATGGGAAAACTATTAGCCCCAGACCTGGCTAAGTGAGTACCCTACCCATGCTCATCCCTCATCATAGGTGAAATTTTCTACAACTTTCTCACTCATGAAGAAGGAAATCATTAGATCACTGTCATTACATGTATCAACTAAGCGTGAAGAAAATATTGATGACAACAGATTCTAATACCAAGATATATTATACATGAGTAATGGGCTTGATACAAAAGATACATGCCTACCTCATGCAGTGATTCCAGCTGCAATTTTTCGTAATGGTGGAAATTGACCAAAGGCTCACTTCTCGTATCATAAAGTGAATCGTCAGTACCTTGAGGAACCAATTTGATATCACTTTTGACAGGCTTAGGAACCAAAGATATACTGTCCTTAGCAGTCGATAGGCTCCTGCAATTCTGATGGCAAACACTAATCTAATTCAACCAACTGAAAGCATCACTACATTAAGACACACATACTTTTTCAATAAAATCTAGATTGCCAGTATTTCACAGACAAAAGCATACATAGCAAAAAGACACAAGGACAGAACGAGTACCAAAAGTCAAGGGAATGCACACCAGTTCTGATAACTGAGCATTGCCCTATATAAAATCTGAAATATTATGATGTAGCCCTTTTCTATATTTCTTCACCACAACTTCTCAGCTTATAGTTCATTCTTCTTTTAATACTTATTTCCTATCGGTTACGTTCTCTTCTCTTTCTTTTTTTAATATCATAATCTTTAGTTCTCTCAGGAGGAAATATCAAAATATTATAATAAAAAATAAGGCAAAAAAAAGAAAGAAAATAAGAATTAAAAATCGCCACAGCATGCAACTACAACCAATCAGATCATCTGAAGACACTTGCATTTATCTATACTCCTGATATAATTGGACAAGAAAAATTGCCTACTGGCTTACATTCATAATAGTTACTATTTTACAACATTTGGGAATGACCAAAGTTTATATCAAAATGACCACTTTACTTATCACACTGCCTAGCTTTTTGATTCAAGTCATCTGCTGTTAATAAAATCATCACATGTTCCCAATCCCAATAATATTTCATGAGAAACAGGCAAAAATAATTAATTACTTACTTTTCCACTAATATACACAGTTATGTTCTCCATCAGGTTCTTAATATAATTGTCAGTCTAACCTACGCAATCACTTTAACTGCTTTGATGATTGATCTTTTGACATCTTGCTATCACCCCTCAAAATGAATTCTCTCCCCCATGCCGTCACAGAAAGCATGTTTTGGAGATGGATCACAAAATTAAAGCCTCGAATACAAACCTTTAGCGTTAAGAAACATGATATTGATTGACCAGCCCTCAATGATTGTGAAGGAAAAATGGTATCAACAGGCTGAAGTAATGATATTTCCCAGTTGCTCCCAACAGAGGACAGCTGATTTACTCGGAAATCTTCTGAGGCAGTCTTGTTAACAACATCCATTCGAACAAGGAACTCTTGTAATCTCAATGGAGAAGGACTAATTTGAAAAGACAAATCCAATGATGGCAATACCTGTGGAAGTAAAACATTAGAATTAACAATTAACTTGATTAACAACGGGTAAACAGAACCTCTAGAGCCTATACATGCAAACCAAAAAATTTACAACAGCATAATCATTCTATATATTTCCGTTGCTGTGACAAGAAAGACATTTGAAGAAAGAAAAACAAAGCAAATTAAGCTATATATCTTTCACTTCAAATATCTATTATATCAACCTGTAGATTGTATTGTAACCGAAGAATACGGTATTTGATGGCATTTGATATATCTCCAATTTCATAATATATGCTCATATATAGAGAAATATCGCCAGGAAAAGCTGCCCTAAACCAAAGAGGCCATGCAAAGGGTGTAGCGCCCTGAACTGAAGTGCCCTGAAAGAGTAATTCATGAGACCATAATGTGAATATTAGCCTTTTCAGATCAGACTTATATTACAGAACTTAAATGAAAATCACTCCATACTAACCTCTGGAAACATAAAGACTGTGTCAGACATGTTAAATGGATTAGCATTTGCACCACTTGGTATTGAATCTACCTTCTTTATTAAGCAAGCTGGAAGCTCTGACTTCATACTTTCCTGATTTCCAATATTCAGAAATCTGGGATGACTTATCTTCATCTTCAGATTCTGCCAGAATCCAAATTGAATAAGCATGGAGACAAATGACAAAGCAGGAGAAAACCCAGTTTAGGCTTGACATAGGGAAGCCAGGCTACATCCCTTTTGGTGAAATTATGTGTCAGCTCTAATTGTTAGCAGGTGTAATTGGCGCCATTAACAATTGAAGACTTACTCCCCCCACCCCCAACCCCAACCCCGCATGGGGAAAAAACAGCTACAGCAGGCCATCAATAACAATTCCTGACAATCAAGGCTAACCATACCTAGATAATTTGATATACAAAAAGAATTCAAGAAATATTTATAAACAGAAAGTAGTAACCAGTTATGGTAATTAAATTCAAACAGTTACCTTGACAGGAAACTCTGATGGGTTTCTCAACTCCAAAACAAGGTGCCGTAAATCTCCCACATATGCCTTGTCGGGGAAAGGGTGAATGGACCCTTGAAGCTTGGGTATGCTCTGTTATTTTAGCCGAGACAGAATTGTTTGTTAGGTCTAATCTTGAGATTACAAGAAGAGGACTCAGTTGACGTAAGACTAATGAAAAAAGGATATAATAGTAGCAAACACCTTAATCACTAAAAACTTTAAGTTTTCATTAGCTGAGCGCTTCCCTTTCCTCTTTCCTTTCAAACCGTTCTTCTTTACGTGATTAAAGTCAAAGTCATGAAAGCCGACTATAGAACCCAACAATTTCCACCTAACACCAAGAACTTCCAGAGTACCTTCTTCTCTTGGAGTAACTGATAGTTGCACCTGAATTGACAAAGTGAAATTTATAAAGTTGGCAACAAGAATGCAAAAATATAGATATTAAAAGTTTCATTGCGTCTCTATTAGACAAAGGATACATCATATTTGGACCTTAATTCAGATAGCACTTTTCCAGAAAGACCAATTATTTAAAGCTTTCAGAACTGAAGTCTAGTGTCATTTTACAAACACATAAATATGAAAATATGAACATCCTATTTTTGAACATGAAAACAATTCATATGGTTTCAGTCAAAGCAACGTCATTTCACCTCAAATGCAGCCCTGCTTTTCTAACCATGATAGCTTCAAAGAGGAGGAGCTGATATGAGAAAGGAATTCTAAAATGATATAAACTCACCATGGTTGTTTCACCACCTCTTAACAAGAAGTCAACCTCCGACACCAAAAACGAATTCTCAGAGCTCATGTCCCTGCAGTCACATAGCAAAAGGATAAATCTATCTTTGAAATACAAAAAAAAAAAAAAAAAAAAAGCAAATGTGAAACTAACAGGATAAGATACATACCTGCAGGCTGTCAACTCTTCACATTCACCTACACTATCATTTTCCATCCTTGAAATATTTTCATCTATACAGCAATTGACAAACGATTAGCATCAAGAAGAAAGGTAAAAATATGAAAATTTGATAGATATTAAAAAGATGAAGAATCCTGACACGTAAATGACAATGTCAATGAAAACTCAAAGCTTATCAGGTCCTACTTCAACAGTACCGGGAAAATGCTTGCATATAAGGCTAACTCCAGACACAGGAATCGGTATTTGAAGTGGGTTTTTGAATTCGACGTTCACCTTCACAGCTTCTGTAATAGGGTAGTGAAACAATGCATAAGCTTCATAAGAACAAGCAAAATGAGAAACAAAGGATAGTGTACTAGGTGAGATCACGATTACAGTTCAAGTTTCTGTGCTTACCAATATTAACAAAATTAGCATGAGACGACAGGCCATCTAATTTTTTCATGAACATCCGATAAATGTCCAAATCTGATTGCTTAATCTTTCAAAAAAATATGGAATTGAGCTAATGCAAATATTATTCATGCTAATTACCTGATCCAAGGTTTAGTTGAAACTTGAAAGGCAGGGCCTTCATCATTTTGAAACTTTACCCAGCCCCTCACACAAATTTGTTATATAGGGTTCAAGGTTCCAATCTTCCATGTAAGTTCCAATTTTTTGGGAACCTGAATGATCTCTTATGCCCTCGCTCAAGTCTTTGCATATCCTCCTAATTGGATCAGACAAGGAGGGCAAGGTTTCTTATTTCTACTGTGTTTATCCCCGTCTCCTTCCATTCCATAACAGACTTTTTGAGCAGTTTCATTAGAACTTCCAAGCAATCCAAATAAGATTATTTCTAATATTTCGTGAATGGTCAGGCAAAATAAGCCTGTTTATTCTAGCAGTTTTGTCCAGAACTACCAGCGGCCTACACCTAACACAAACATATGTTTCAATAAACTTAATAGAATTTCAAACTTAAGCCCTTTTTCAAACAAGATGTTTATTTCTAATTGCATATTCTGTTTATTCCTTTGTGCTCTTTCTTAAAGAAATAAAATATTCACCGAGACAAAAGAAAAGTAGTACAACCAGGAGAACAACGAATCACCCTTTAGCTAAATCCAAAGCCTAAATTAAAGGACTTCAGCTCAAAATCATTTTGCAAGTCCATTCAAGAGCCAAAGCAGCCCACCCATTTGTCAAAATGTAGAGAGGAAAACAATCATTACTTATCCCAGGAGTAAAAATAATATTGGAAAGAAAAGTTCAAGAAGTGATATAATTAATTCTTAAATTTAGTAACTTCAAATGAAGACCTATCATGTTCATACCTCCTGCAACACAAACACTTGATTCTCTGTATTTTTTTGATATAAGCTTTGATTGCAACTCCAACCAATTACTCTTCGTAGTAGAGAATGATGGTATTATTTCTTCCTCCAAGGAACGCCACAAGCTTTCTCTAGTGTTAGCCTGAAAATTTTATTATAAGCAACACCTTAATTCATGAGACTATATCTATGAACCCCTGAACATTCAAATACAAATATGGAAAGAATAAACGCACATAGACAAAATTTGATTTTTCACATAGCAAATATCAAGGGATGCATAATTTCAGGTGCCAGTGGGTAACTTTGCAAACAACTTAAGAGTCAAATATAAACATCATCTTCTCTGAATAAGTTGATTATGTGCCCCATGGAAAGATTCTCCAATAAGGTATAAAATTATCAGATTTATCTGAAACTCGAAGGAAGGCAGATTCAAGTGGTCAGTTACATATGGATATTTATAAGGGTCAAGGACCCAAGATACTTTAAGCCTTTCAATCCACTTTGCAAGGGGTAAGGCTTGACTAGCTGGTTGGCTTCTAATTTCTTATGCTTTGCAGCCAGTATGACCCAAAAAAAAAAAAAACTTAGTGAATAGAAGTTTTAGTTGGTTATGAATGATTTGACATTAAGAGAATCTCATATATCTATTCCTTTATTGCATGACTAAAAGATGAAGGGATACAACCAAGTATCCATTTACGAACCCAAGGGAAGAGATGCATTTTGTAGGTTAAATAGAAATTTATACAGAATAGTAACTTGACAAGTCTCTCCAGGAAAAAAGACAAAAATTAAGGGTGATAAAGAATAAGATCACCCAAGATACCATGCCAACACGATGCCACTGTATGTCACATTTATTCATAATAGCATCATCCCTATCTTCTAAGAGATTATAAACTTCTAAACAGTAATCATCAACAAGGGCTAAATAGAAAAGGCGGGGCGAACAATTTGAGAATTAAAACATGACAATTTATGTTTCTAGACCCAGAAAAAATGGAGCACAGAAAGTGACTAAACTTACAGCTGAAGGTGATCCAAAAGTTCGGTGGTCTTCAAAGACGACCTTGAGTGAAGAAATGTTGATTACAGGCAACTGAAGTCTTGATACTTCAAATGTTCGTCCTGTTTTCTATCATATAAAAGAAAAATTAAGACAAGTGTTAAATTAATTAGCTCTTGTCTAACTCAGTATTTAAAAGACATCCCAGAACTCAAAAAAGAAGCCACAAAATAATCTGACTGGTTGCCAACTATATCATACATATAGTGCAAGGAAACTTATTTAATTGTAAATCAAATTATCAATCTTAGGAGCCCATAAAAGTTCTATTAAACAAAAACATTAAGTTTTGAAATACAATACTCCAAACAAATAAAATTGAAAATAACAAACTAGCAGGTTCTAAACTTTTGAAAAGCCACCATCACCTGAACTATTTGAAGAAAGTCGCCCAAAAATAACTCCTGTGTTGTCTTGGACTGGTGACCACAAGCCAAGATCTGCAACATATGCTTGACAGCCACATCACACATCCCAAGAGAAGCATACCACCTAAAAAAACGTCCTTTGTTAAATACAACAAAAAGTCTGCTGAATGCAGATCCCATAGTTTATTCTGATGAGAATCCATGTATTATTGCTGAACAGGGCCTAACTTACTGTCCTATATGGAAATGAACGTGATCTTTTATATGACTCCATGTAGTTCCCCTAAAAACAGAAAGAGCACTTCTGTATGTTCGAATTGCATGTTTGATCTGCTCAAGACCAGGCATGAAAATTAGCAAGAGAAAGGACCACATCACATGGAATAACATTTCTGCGAAACTGTGACAGACCAATACCTGATCACACTTGTTATAATGGTCCCCAGAAAGCACAAGATGAAATCCAAATTTACGTAACATTGAAGGTTTAGACAATAAGTAGCAGTAGGATGCTTGTTCAAGCATTACAGCAGAATGTAGGACATCCTAAAAAAGATAATTTTGTCAGCAGCAGAAGAAATGCTTCCCAAATAACTCTTTTTTAGAGCCCAAATTAAAATGCACTACCTCACCACAAATGCGGAAGTAAATAGGAGCTGCCTCCTTATATAGATCTCGTGCCAACAACATTTCTATCCACCAGAGACCACATCGTGTGGCATTTTGCTGCCCAGATGATCCGAGTTTCTGGACATAATAATCTTGTAAACCAACGTGACAGCAAAAAAATAAAGCAGTAATAGAGCAACGTCCAAGAAAAAAAGTATGATCTAATAAACATTTATCATCTGAAAATAAATCATACATACTAAGTAAGTGTTAAAGGCATTTTCCATGCAATATTCAGCTTCCTTTCTTGATTGGTCCAACATGAAGTACGCAAGTCCCATCATTTCCTGAAACAGCAGGGCGCACAAACCAAAAATGAGTTCATTGATCATTCCACAATCAGGTAGCATATAATAGTGATATGGATAGTAACACAGGGATCTAACTGTAAACTAGACACTTTTCTCTCATGCATTTCACAGAAACTGATAAATGAGTCATACATTTTATTTTATACACATTAACACATTAACGTTCAAGAGAGTAACGCAGGAAACTCCACTTATCTCTAATTCAGAAAATAAGCATAAATCTACTGCAGTATCCTCCCACCATTTCTACACCCCAAAAAAAATTGCATAGTCTAACCAAAACATATGTAACAAACCATGCAGCATAAGAAGACCCTTTCCACATGGAAACTGGGATTGATAAAACATGAAATTACCTGTACCCCAGCATAGCGTTTCCAAGCTTTATCAAGCTTGTAATCTGTGGAAATCAAGCGATAATTTGACAAGGCAAGTTCATAATCCCTTAACATGAAAGCATAATCACCCAAAACTCGAATCTGGGATTCAGTGGAGCTGAAGGAATACCTAATAATCAAGAAAACAAAGACTATATTAAAGAACAAGAAGAAGGAAATTAGAAGCACAGGAATCTTAGTAAGATTCATGCATAGCATACATGGGACCATTAACTGAATCTGTGCTATCTTCTTTCCCTTTTCTCCACCATAAATTTTTAAGTTGGTTTCTAAAGCCTTTCCGTGTTGCAGAAACCTAAACAAAAGAAAATATTAAATAAAAGTAAAGAGTAATGAGAATATTCAAAACAGTAGAAGATGTAAAAAAACACCACACTCATTAAAACAAAGGAAAAAATTAATATAAAATACTTGTTGGTTGAGCACACGAATCTTTTGCTCCATGCTTGGAATGATGTGCTTGGATGATAAATCTTGCATTAGATCTTTAATCTGTACTCAGGCCAAGTAACAAAATAGTGTATCAACAGAGAACAAATGTTATGTAAGTAATTGTCCGTAATGGCAGAAGGAACTTACCATAGTGATATCATCAGTATTAAGAAAGAAGCCAAGATCTGGACCAGGAGAGACGTCAGAATTCTGCCACAAGTTACAGTAAACAACATTTATATGAACAAAAATACCAAAGAAAACAGAGGCCCAAAATAATATCCGAAAGCTGAACCGAAAACGAAGAATCACTTCTAATTAAAATATCAAATTAGCTTGAGTCCTCAGAACAAACTCACATAGAAAGGCCTGTAATGCCAAAAAAAGAAAAAAAAAAAAAAACTCACATATGAAGCCCATGGGTTCTCTTCACGTTTGATTGGAGCATCAGTTGAAGAATTGATACATAGCAGCGCACAGTCACTAGTACCAAACGTATTCCTCATTTCTGTTAATATTTTAGTTGCCCTGCCCAAAACAAAATCATGGCATGTAAAAAGCTCATCAAAACAATTTCCACGTCAGATGTACTATGGAAAGTGTTCTCAGCAAACTATAATCTTAAGGTAGTTAATTTATGATTGATTTCTTACGTGGATTCCTTGAAAATATTCAGGATGAGCTAAGTTCTGAAATCCAGACTCTGAAAGTTATATCTATATATATTTGTTATTAGTTTTTCTCCCTTCTTCTATTGCCTACAGCTTGGGTGGTAATGTCATGCCCTGTGTGCCCTCTTTCATATGAATGTTACTTGTAAAGATAAAATAGTTCAGTTGCATGCCTACTCTGAACGAAAAAGATCATCTAAATATCCAGCAATACTTGAAAGAAAAAGAGATGAATCAACCAGGGGTCAAAAGAACTTCAAAAACTCCCTCATGTATACACAAAGAATGATCCACTTCCTGCGACATTCATATCCAATAAGCATTCAAGGACTCAACTCCAAGCAATCCATGCTATAATAAGAACAAAGACACCCCCTCCCAATCATGACAAAGAATGGCTCAATCCAAAAAACACTACTATAAAAAATTTTCTTTTCACATGAAGAAGGAAGTTATGATTCTGTCAAAAGTAATGACAGCGAGTACCTGTCAGCAGGGCCATCTTGATTATCATGCACTAATAAATAATGCTTCAAAATCTTTGGATCCATCACGCCATCATTAAGAAGAGAAGGCAGCTTGTTGGTGTTAAATAGGTCAATAAATCTGTTAATTGGTTGTTCATCCTTAGAAGAAACAGCCAAAAGACCTGCAAGTTACTTAAAGGTGAGAGGAAGGGGGGAATTCAATCAATAAAAAAGCTTAAAAGGAGGAGATTTTCATGAGGGTTTATTTGTGTATAAAATCTACTATACTTTTCAAGCCAGTTATAAACAGGATATAAGAATGCTGACTAGTTCTAAAAACTTACATGCCACTGGATGATCAAAAGCTTCATGGTCTGAAAAGGAGACCACACGGATAAGTTCTTTGTTAAAAATCTGAAGCCAGGATGGTGCATTTCCGGGTTGAGAATCTAGAAAAAGCAATTGTTAGTCAAGCACATTCTAAGATAACTATAGAATCTTAAATACCTGATGAAATGAAAATCCTAAAATTTACCAGAAACAAGACATACAAGCTCGCGCACAAGCTAACTAAATTAGACACAGCACAGCTAACGTCAAAACAGTAGCAGCAGCAGGAAACAAGACAAACTATGACTAACACAGATTTTACAAACAGTATCACTTACTCTCAAGTACATGATTAATTTCTGGTGTATCCGAACTCAGCTCACTGAACTCTTTCTCCCCCGCCTCTGTGATAACTTGCTTTAAATGCTCTTTAGCTACCTAGTTAAAGGTGAGGACACACAAATGGAACCAGATAATAAATTCGGAGTGCAAAATATATTGACACATTAGTAGTTCTGTAGTGCATTTCCCACGACAAAATATTGCTAAAAATCGACTTCGCACGAATGGGCAAGAAAGAAGTTCAAACTAAAGTTGTTTAAGCCTTTGATACAGAATACCATCTAAGCCGAATTAGTTTAAATTCCATCTCCAGATGTTTGGATGCCCATACGTGTACGAATAGATTGTCATATGTTAATCCGTGCAATATTACCAACCAAACCATAGCCGAGTCATGCACCGATGAAATGACGCGGTGGACAATTACCTCCAAATCTGGCTTCCTGACATCCGAAGCATAATATAATCGCAATTTGAACTTCTGAAGCCTATAGGGCTGGTCACTGGCAGTCCTTACTGGCACTGCAACACACAAGCCGATAAAACTTGTTACGACTCTTGATATCAGGCACAAAAATGCAGGCATTGTCAGAAACTGAAGGACTACCGTCGATGTTGTTAAAAGAGCTGAATGGGGTAAGCATCTGAAGAAAGCTGAGGCCATTCTTGAGGCAAGCATCTTCGACAGAAGGAGTAGAAAGTACCATCACAACTGGAGTGATCTCGTCCAGTAACATCTGGCCAAGCGGCGTCTTCGCCGGATCCATGATCTTCCTGTTTCACCGGTGGTTGGTAATTCGCCTCACTGGCTGAGTCAGATGCGCCCGTTGAGGAAATGATTTCCCAGGAATTTTGGCTGCTCACTGGGATCGGAACCGAGAGGGTGGGCAACAACGAGAAGGACAGAACGGCTTTATCGAACGACGTCGTCCTCGTTTCTTCCCTCTTTTTCCCATGGTTCGCGGGGGTCTTGGCTTTATCATACCGACCGCCCTGCGCCGTTTATTTGTCTAGGCATTTTGCCTTCCTAACAGATTTTTTCTCCGATATTAAAATAATTAAATATTTATTAGTGTTAGACTAAAAATAATAGTTATCATATGCTTCAGACGGCAATCATCAATAATAAATTACATCACCAAATATTGATCATATTTTTCAAAAAATATTTTTCATTTTATTAAATTTTTTTGCCAACTTTCATTTTCTTAAATTACGGTATATAAATGTAAAAATATATCCATCTATGATCTGATATCCACTGTTTCCAGTTGACCTACAATCTGGTGAATTAAACCGGCCCTTGTCCGGTTCACTTGCCGGTTCGTTTTTTAATCCCACGATGCTTAGTGCTTGACACTCGCCAGTCACCAGGGACCGAGCTGCAGTGTTATAAATGTCCACCTGCTTTAGACCTTTGCTATTGTTTGCAGGACGCCCGCACGTTCCAAAACATTTCCGGGGCTGGCTACGAATCTCGACTTCCGTCATGTCTTACCGGCCCAATTACCGAGGTGGACGAAGGGGTGGAGCCGCATCTTCCGGGCGTGGCGCTGGCGGCGGCCGTGGTGGGCGCGGAGGGGGAGGGCAGAGATGGTGGGACCCTGCATGGCGAGCCGAGCGCCTGAGACAAATACAGGGCGAGGTAATATCATGGTGCAAATTATACTTCCATACAAATTCTTTATTAGTTATACAAGTATATTAAGGTAGATTGGGCGTCATGTTGTTTTGTTTTTAATGTTTGTCTGAGATGTTTTGAGTGACAAGGGGATTGATTTGCAAAGTTTTTAGTTGGCGAATTGGTTTGTAAAACTTAAAAGTTTAGATTTTTCATTGGTCTCTCTGAGGACACAGGCTTGTAAAATGATTCATAAGGACAGCTCAATGTTGTTTTCACGAATATTGTCTAGAAATTCAAATACTTCTTTGTTAACTTGGCTTTTATTTGTTTATTTATTTATTTTTGTGAGATGCAGAAGGAAGTATTTGATGAGAACGAATGGTGGGATAAGATTGAAAAGATGAAAAGAGGAGGAGAGCAAGAGATGATCATTAAGCGTAATTATGGTCGTGAAGGCCAGCAAACCCTCGCTGATATGGCTTATGAACTTGGGCTGCACTTGTGAGTGCTTTATAACTTAACTTTTTAAGTTTTTCATTCCGCAAAAAATTGAGGTGGGACAGCTCGTCTGAGCGCAGCCTTGTACCGTGTTTATCCAAATGAGCTTTCTTTCTTAAACTGAAAGACAGGGGGAAAATTTATCGGGTTGCCCATGTTACCTTACCTGGGGTTGAACTGCAGGCTGTCCTTTTAATTATTGCATGTAATATGCAACTGCTCCCACTCATCAACCGAGCGAAAAGTAGAAGCTCTGCATTCTCTTGATATTCTTTCGTTTTCACTCTCTATCTTTGATTCTTCTCCTCCCTGAAAGTTTGGTCCTTATCCAATCCCTGATGTCATATCAATGCCATTGTGTGCTTATGTGTGTTCTCTACCAGCAGTCTTATGGCGTCACGTTGGATTAAGGGATATTGTACAGTATACTTTACATGATGCTTCGTTGTGATTGATACCCATCTACCTTATATATACTCAGCAAAAGTTTTCTTTTCTTTTCTTTTCTTTTTTTTTTTTTGGATTTGGTCTGCGGAAGTTGGAAACTGAAAACTTTATTCGATATTTTGATAATATTTTTATTCTGTCTGACATTTTTTCTCTTGATTTTGTGCTTGGGCAAAGAAAGCCATGCATATAACAAAGGGAAAACTCTTGTCGTTAGCAAAGTTCCATTGCCTGATTACCGTGCTGATCTTGATGAACGTCATGGATCCACACAGAAGGAGGTCCAGTATATCACTATTTATATGCTGAATACCCATTTTTTGCCCAGAAAAATTTTGTCAATCCGATCATTTTCTGAGCTTTCTGCAGATTAAAATGTCCTCAGACATTGAGAGGAGGGTAGGATCTCTTTTGAATAATACACAACCCAAGGAGGCAGGATCAGTTAATGTGCCTTCCACAACAGCCAATGAGAAGCCTAAGCAAACAATAAGTACTATGAAACCTGTTCCTGCTGACCAGACTGATTCTTCCAATGAGAAACTTTGCGTTGAACTCAAAGAAAGACAGGGGAAAATGCAGGTACATGGTCTTTTTTGACTATAATATCATTTTTTAGCATTAATTTTGGTATAATTTCTTTACTTGTTTGTGTTGGCCTTTTAAACTCTTATCAGAGCTAAATTCTATTTATTTATTTGTAGGCAAGTGATAGTTTGAAGACAATGAAGTCATTTCGGGAAAATCTTCCTGCATTTAAAATGAAGTCCGAGTTTCTGAAAACAGTTAAAGAAAATCAGGTGGGTAAATTGTCTATTAATAACTCAATATAATGCCTTATACAACATAGTTGATTCACCAGCCCTGGTGTACGTAGCCAACACTTTTTATTCCTTATTAGATATTAAATGATCAAAAGAAGAGGGTTTTAAGTTTTAAATTTCAATTAATTGCATACTGTCCTTAACTTTCTGTTTCTAGGCGTGAAATCGATAATAAATTATATGAATTTCTGTCACTGAGGGTTTGACATGTTTAGCATTTGTAGATCCTTGAGAAAATGAAAAAGGAAGTAAAACCTTAAGTTGGTAAATATTCCTGGTTGGATAGGATCTGATTTAAAATTTTGCTTATCAGTTTATAGATTACAATGATGGTTCCATATCAAAAAGTAAACTTTGGCTTGCATAAAGTGCAGGTATTGGTAGTTTCAGGAGAGACAGGTTGTGGCAAAACAACTCAACTGCCACAGTTCATTCTAGAAGAGGAGATATCCTGTTTACGTGGAGCTAGTTGCAACATAATTTGTACTCAGCCTCGTCGTATATCTGCAATTTCTGTTGCAGCTCGAGTATCAGCTGAAAGGGGTGAGAGTCTTGGTGAAACAGTTGGTTACCAAATTCGCCTTGAAGCAAAGCGTTCTGCTCAAACACACCTCTTATTTTGCACTACTGGTGTATTGCTTCGCCGGCTGGTAATTTAAAATTCTTTTCCATCCCAAACAATTCCTGTTTTTCATGCTGTCTAACCTTGTTTGAATTTTAGTATGTTTCTTTGATTGCCATTGGTTTATTTTGTCCTGAATCTCAATTTCTCTTTCAAGGAAACATTTTATCTTCACTTCCTTGACTATAGAGTGTCATCCCTGGAGTTATAAGTTTTTTTGTGTAGAATGTATATACTTTACCTAGGATATTCATAAATTCTTGCCTGCAACTTGTGGCATTTACTTTTCTTTTCTGTTTGTTCAGGTTCAAGATCCCAAGTTAACTGGGATTAGTCATTTGATGGTAGATGAAATCCATGAAAGAGGAATGAATGAAGACTTTTTAATCATAATTTTGCGTGACCTTCTGCCTCGCCGTCCAGATCTGCGTCTCATTCTAATGAGTGCCACCATTAATGCTGACTTATTCTCTAAGTACTTTGCCAATGCCCCAACAATACACATACTGGTATGCATATTCTATAGATTTCAGTTCTTTTTCCCTACATATGTAGTAACTCTTTTTGTATATTTTGTGCCAGGGATTTACATTCCCGGTGGCAGAGCTCTTCCTAGAAGATGTACTGGAGAAAACCCGATACAGCATCAAGTCAGAGTTTGACAGTTTTGAGGGGAATTCAAGGAGGAGGAGAAAACAAGAAGCTCCTAAAAAGGATCCTCTGACTGAATTGTTTGAGGCATGTATATTTGACCTATCATACAGCGCAGGCAGTTTACATGATGCATAAAGATGCCATGAACTCTGTTTTGTCTTCTTGAGTTGCATTTGTGTTGGAAGGAGACTTTAGTGGCATGTCTTTTCAATTTTTTTTATTTTAAAGAAAAGGGGAGTTCCAGTGGTTTTTTTTTTTTAAAAAAAAACTTTCTGCCCGTAATAGTGCCTTTTGGTTTGAGAAAAAAACTTATAGTGGAGCAAAGTAGCTTCCTGTCGAGACCTGGATGTAAAATGCTTCTCTTTCCTTGGTATTGTAATGCTTTTGTTTGTGGTGCCAATGACTTTTTTTCATTTTTTCTTTTTCGGTGATTTTCTGAAAATTTGTTGACTAGCGTTTTCTTTAGGCTTTTCATGTCGTCAATTATACGGTAGTTGTTCTCTCTTTTTGAAGGCTTCTCACTGTACACAGGCCACTGTTTGTTTGTGTGTGTAGATTGACTTATGTAAATGCATGCAATATGCATGTATGATATTTTATGTTTTGTTATTGCAGGATATTGATATAGATAATCACTATAAAAATTACAGTTTATATGCTAGAAAGTCTCTTGAAGCTTGGTCTGGTTTGAAGGTTGATTTGGGCTTGGTATGTACTCTATGCCTTTGTTCATATGTTCATGAGTTAATTTTGGTGATTTCATTTTCAAACGGTAGCTCTGCTTCTCTTATTCCATTTTATTTATTGTGATTTTTCAGGTAGAGGCAACAATTGAATATATATGTCGAAATGAAGGTGATGGAGCAATTCTTGTATTTCTTACTGGTTGGGATGATATTTCCAAACTACTTGACAAACTTAAAGGAAATAACTTTCTTGGAGAGCCTAGCAAGTTTTCAATTCTTCCTTTACATGGTTCAATGCCTACCATGAACCAACGTGAAATATTTGACCGCCCTCCTCCTAACAAGAGGTAAGCCCTTCTCTTTTGCTGATCTTGTTTGACAGATTTTGCTTGGGAAAAGTTTGAGGAGTTTTTATGCCCTCTTTATGGATATCCGCAAATGGTTTCTTGAGGGGTTGTGTCTTGTAGAACTTCTAAAGGATTGGAAGGTTCTTTTGAGTGAGAGCCAGGTTTTTCCCCGTTTGGATCTAATTTTGGCTAAGATTTCTTTTCCTGTGTCTTTGTTTCTCTTCTCATCAGTAAATTAAAGCATTTCAAAGAAACTGTTAAATTGTATCAATGCTTTGCATCTGATGCAAAGCTGTTTTCCCCCCTAATTGTACTATAGTTGGCAAAAACATGATGGGGTGGGTTTTGCTTGTGGAAAAGTTAATAATGTGAAAGAAAGCTATCATTCAGTTTATTTAGCATTTATTTATGTACTCATTTGCCAAAAAAAAAAAGGTTTTGATTTATATAGTTGATGTTATTGTTCATATTAATTGACGAGTGTAATCGGACGTTTGGTTCACGAACTATGTAAGAGCTAAAAGAAGCATTCCGAAAATTATGGCAGAAGTTGCATCTATTGCACTCGTCTGAGATAGTCAAGGCATTTGGCCAATTATTAGATGATTAGATTACCATAGATTAATTGGTTCAACTAAGTGGGTGCTACTTGGATGCACTTTAAACTAAACTAATTCAATCTTGTTTTGCTGTTACTGGCTCCTTCAATGTTCTATTAGCTCACTAGAGCATTAGAGAATCATCATATCCCATGAGCAAGATATAAGCCTCTGTCCTTCTGCCTTCTTTATCCTGGTAATAGATATGTGCGGGATAGAATATTTTCTGTCCTGGTCTGTACAAACTTTTGGAAAATCTACCTGTATTGTTGGGCTGACACAACCCTTTGTTGTTATTTATATGTTATGCTGTTGCTGGTACTTTTAGAATTTCATGATAATATGATTTTCTTGTCATTTTGACCTTATACCCTTTTAGTTGTGTTGCAGTGCATCAGCTTTGTTAATCTGCTCTCCATGGTGTTGTTTAGATTAACATCTAACTGTTTTGCTACCATGTATCTTAATTTCTTGTCATTTTACCTCTTAGGTTTTGATTAATGTTATTCTGCCACTGTAGAAAAATTGTAATAGCTACAAACATTGCTGAGAGTAGCATCACCATAGATGATGTTGTATATGTCATTGACTGTGGAAAAGCAAAGGAGACTAGCTATGATGCTTTAAACAAGCTTGCCTGTCTGTTGCCATCATGGATTTCAAAGGCTTCAGCTCATCAGGTATTGAGATTGTAGAACTGCATTTTAAATTTTAATGACCCATGGGTGTTTTTCATGTTGGTGAACATCTTACACTTCTGTGGCTGTCTGGTCAAGCTTGTGATTATTGCTGAATTTCTTATTCACCATATGTTGTTTTCAATTTGCTAATCGGGGAGAATATGCCAGAGACGAGGGCGTGCTGGTCGTGTACAGCCTGGAGTTTGTTTTAGGTTATATCCAAAAGTGATCCATGATGCAATGCCTCAGTATCAGTTGCCTGAAATTCTCCGAACGCCGTTGCAAGAGTTGTGCCTGCACATCAAAAGTTTGCAGCTTGGTACTGTGGGATCATTTCTCGCAAAAGCACTTCAACCACCAGATCCTCTTGCTGTTGAGAATGCTATTGAACTTCTGAAAACAATTGGGGCATTAGATGATGAGGAGCAGCTCACTCCACTGGGTATCTTATGCTGCATATTATTCTCTCCATTTGTAAGTATTGGCTTTGGATGTTCTCTGAATTGATTTCATATAACAGGTCGGCATCTTTGCACCATACCCTTGGACCCAAATATAGGGAAGATGCTTCTGATGGGTTCTATTTTTCAATGTCTCAATCCTGCCTTGACGATAGCTGCTGCTCTTGCATATCGTGACCCATTTGTCTTGCCCATAAACAGAAAAGAAGAAGCTGATGAGGCAAAGCGATCTTTTGCTGGTGATTCTTGCAGGTGGGTTGTGTAGCCAGGCGCTGTGCTCCTTTCTGATAGTGTTACAATGGATTTTACAATTTTGACTTTGCGTGTCTTTAAATATTGAAATTCGAAGTATATTTTTTTATTCAGCGATCACATAGGCCTTCTGAAAGCATTTGAAGAATGGAAGGATGCAAAACGTAAAGGACAGGACAGGCAATTTTGTTGGGATAATTTTCTATCTTCAGTAACCTTGCAGATGATTGATGATATGAGAATGCAGTTTCTCAGTTTATTATCAGACATTGGATTTGTTGACAAATCCCGGGGTGCTAATGTAAGATTTTGGTCTCAGAATATTTATTAATTGTAATGTCTTTTCACATAACTTCCTCAAAATTTGCTTTCATGGGTATTGGTGCTCTACCCATTTTCAGTTGATGTTGAAAATTAAACAACCATTGCTTATGTCTATGCAGGCTTACAACCAATACAGCCATGATCTGGAGATGGTTTGCGCAATTCTTTGTGCAGGGCTCTACCCAAATGTTGTGCAGTGCAAAAGAAGAGGAAAACGGACAGCTTTCTACACTAAAGAAGTTGGGAAAGTTGATATTCATCCTGCATCTGTCAATGCAGGGATTCATCTCTTCCCTCTGCCCTATATGGTGTATAGTGAAAAGGTTAAAACGACCAGCATTTATATTAGGGACTCAACAAACATATCAGATTATGCTCTGCTTCTGTTTGGTGGTAATCTTACGCCGAGTAAAACTGGGGAGGGCATTGAGATGCTAGGAGGTTACCTTCATTTCTCTGCTTCTAAGAGTGTCATTGAGCTAATAAGGGTAATTTCTCTTAAGCTTTCGCCCTATTGCGGGATTGTGTGTGTGTGTGTGTGTCTCTCTCTCTCTCTCTCCCCCCCTCTACACTAAAACCTTGATATTGGCTTGAGCCTTGCATACTCAATATCTCATGGTAAAGGATTTGCAGAAATTGCGCGGGGAGCTTGACAAACTATTAAACAGGAAGATTGAAGAACCAGGATTCGACATTTCTGCTGAAGGAAAGGGGGTGGTCGCTGCTGCTGTTGAACTACTGCATAGTCAGAATGTAAGATGATCTATTTTCTAGGACTGACGGCATCCAGTTTGAATCCTTCAATTCAGGGAAAATTTATTGCGGGTGCCATATTGTTCGCGCGACTGTGGGATTGCGTCTGTGTGGAGGCTTCGCGTCGCCTCCCTCTGTAAGGAAGCAATCCCATATGGGGCTCCCAAGAGAGTGGCTCCCGTTCATGCTCTTCCCAGATATTATTTAGGACGATAGAAATATAGACAGTCTTGGTAGCAATGTCGTCTCCTCTAGAGTCCCTGTGCTCGATTTGTCCTCAATGGATTATACGTGTGTTGTAATTGACCAATAGTAATCATAGCAATCATTTTAAGCTTGACTGATTTGCGGAATGAGAAGGTATGTAATGAAAAGTAAATACATCAAATTGATTATAAAATTAAAAAAAAAATAAGTTTTGTATTCTGTAATTTGAAAAGCATGGTTGCAGTGAAAATTTTTTTTTGGGGGGGGGGGGGGACAAAATGGTCTTCATTGCATCTACTTTCCTGCCAGATAACTCAGTTTGTTGGGGCTTGGTTTTGAGCGGGTATTATTCTGTTCTTGGGTCAACAACTCTCTAGTGGTGATTGGCTGACTTAAATTCCTAGGCTTGTGAAATCTGGCAGCACCACAACACTGATCTGCTATTATCAGGACAAGTGGTCGAAATGAACCTTCCCATCATCACCCTTATGCCAAGCCAGTATTGGCGTTATGCGAGTACCTTTCCAATAAGCAAAATGGCTGTATCTTTCGATCATCAGCTCTTTCGTGGATGGGTTTTCCCCCTCGTATCCACTCTTCTTGAGAAGCCTTCATAGTTCATGTCAGTTTATAAGCAATAAGACGTGACTTGAGTCTCGTAAGACAGTTGATGTTTACTCCCCTCTTACTTGCAAGAGCACGCTAGTTGGAGACCTCACCCCTGTTGTTAATATCCAGCCTGTAGTGTTGGACATTTTGGACTAGCTTGGTGCCTTTGTTAATGATATTACTGACTTGTGCATATGCTCATCCAAACATAGAAAAGGGAAAGCAGCTACTATTTATTAAAAAAAAAAAAAAAGGGACAAAGAATGACCCTATAGGGGTTGATTATTGTTGAAGAATGAAAACTTATCAATTCTGAATCTGTGAACAAAGAACCGTTTCAAAAAATCTGTAAGACTTCGTGTAAAAGTTCGCTTGTGACATTTTACTGCCAATGTATCATTCAATGTTTCATCGAATGTCATATTATTACTTGGAAAATGTTTAGAAACACTTAAAAGTGCTTTTAAAAAAATACTTTTTTGTAAATCGAGACAAATTTCTCTACAGATTTATTTCTGTAAAATTACTTTTAAAATTATGATTCCAAACACTCTTTCTTAATGGTAGTTTTCTGCTTGCAAGACGTTTCAGTCAGAGAGAAGCATATCTGTTGGTTGCTTGGGATTCTTGTAAGATACACAACGAATTATGGAGTATTTCTTGGGTAAGAAAGCATGGGAAATTATAATTCTCTCCTATCTTCGTGGGCAAGCAAAGATCTTTAGATCCACGTGCGGCGTCCTGTTTGCAACAATTTAAAAGTTTGCTTTGAAGGACTCTCAAAATCGTGTCATCTCAATTCCAAGCATTGTCCATTAATTTACTTTGTTTGGCAATTTTTGGAGCTGTTTCTAGGGCAAGCATCTTGTTGAATGAGGATAGAGCGGTCAAGCGATTAGTCTTGGGCATCGATTTTCGTACGTTTCGTCAGCATTTTGCCACAAAACTAAGTGACTTTTGATGAGAAATCCCAGGTGCCCATGATCCAAGAAATCGGGGTCAACGATGGAAGTTTATATGATCACCGTGAGAGAGACATTCCTTCCTACAATGCTTGCTCTTCCCCCGTGAATTACAGACACACAGTAACACAAATAATTTGCTTATCAAAGTCGCTACATGCTCAGATAGTATAACTTCAACTTTTGGGTTAACAAATTATAGCTAAGGATTAATAACGTTATACGTAGTACCCAGCAAAGTACGTCTTTCATTATTCTGAACTTATATTAGCAAGAAAATAAGCGACATCAGGAAAAGAAAAACAAGAACAAGATGACAAAAGACTATGCCACTGCTACAAAATCCGCAGAGGCTTATAGTAAGACTTCATTTATTACAGAGGTGGAAATGAGGGATACTTAATAAGGGAGAGTTGGCCATTAATCTTATGACCAGAGATCTCAGAGCGGGACATCCGTTCATGGACATCATTAAAGAAGCTGGAAAGATTGTAGCTAGGGACTGGATATATAGTTGATTTGACATTCATGTGCAGAGATTTTGCTAGAAATGCTGATAAATCAGCTCATAAGATAAACTCCCAGATTTGAGTCTTTGATCATCCTCCATTAGCTAATTATGAGGTGATGAAGGATCAAGAAAGATTGATATAGTACCTGTCATTATCTCTCTGCGATTTCTTGTTGAATCCCCTTTTATCCAAACAAAAAGAGAGAAAAGTAATGTGGTTGGAGGCGTGTGAAATGGTAGTACCGAGGAGTTTGCTTCCTGAATAAGGCTCATATAGATGATGAAACACCGACACCATATAATTAGCCTACGGAACCTGTGAAGCACTACCTGGACTGCCTACACCCATGCATGCGTCCTCATGTGCACGCACGCCTCCATACGCATTCCCTCTCATCCTCGTCCACTCCAAACTTGCATATAAAACCCTCCCCTATGCCCACTTGATCATACCAGTATACCTGGCCTCATATATATATATATATATAACCCTTCTCTTTACTGATCTCTTTCAAGTCTCAGATGACGCGTGGAGACGATAAAAGAGATGATGGAGAGAGGTTGGAAGCATAATTCGGAGATATCACCGAACTGTCCCAGGTGTGGGTCTTGCAACACCAAGTTCTGCTATTACAATAACTACAGCTTAACTCAACCTCGCTACTTTTGTAAAGGCTGCAGAAGGTACTGGACCAAAGGAGGATCCCTCCGCAACGTCCCCGTTGGTGGCGGCTGCCGGAAAACCAGGCGCCATACTAGCAGGACTTTAAGAGTGAACTCATCAGCCTTGCCTTCACCAAATGCTGCTGCTGTTTCATCTTCTAGCTCCTCATCACCGGCCTCTGATCATGCTCCACATATTGATATTGCACTCATTTATGCCAATTTTCTCAATCAAAACCCAGATCAAGTGACCAGGAGCCGCATCATCAGTTTATGAAACACTAGGTTTTGATCCTTGCGTAGAGTATTCGAGTCTGTCCGACATAGTTTTTGGTCTTTCTGAACCATCCACAATAGAATCCCATTTCAACATTGCTGCGGGTCATCGTCTAGGTGGGCTATGCAACTCCATGCAGGAGCATAAGGGAGAGAGAATAATTGGCAGTAGCGATTTTGAGCTGCCACCATTGCCAGGTGAAGAGGTCGCCTCGCAGTATGACATGATGATGTGGTCCGAATCTCATGATGAGATGATGGTCGTAAACCAGGCGCCACTTGGAACTCATCAACCTCATGTAGATGGTAACTGGGGACATTTTCATTACTCAACCAATGTTTCTTTTCCCGGCCTTTGATTATACATTTGTATCTCTTCATTCTTGCCTTGTTTCAAGTCATTAAGGATGAATCAATATTACTGAATAACTATATATATGTAAACAATTTTACGTACTCTCGAGGTATTGATATCATAATAATTACACTGGGGTTTCAGCTATGTTCATGCTTCCAAGGTTTTATAAGTTATAATCGGAATTTTCAGTTCTGCAAAACATTCACTTGTTTCAAGTAGTCGTCAGCCGGAGGGCAAAAAGGTCGACTTTTCAATGAACAAGATATACTCGATCAAATCTGTAGTGCCCCTGGCTTTTAATTTGTGCTTTTTTTTTAATTTCCTTTTTTGGCCTCTGGCTTTCGTATTTAATTCTCTTGCGCTTACATACTGGATCAAATGGCAGATCCCTTTGTTCGTACAAACTCCGAAGGTGATTGTGCATTTGCGATTTGCACGGAAATAATTCACAAAAATATGAAAACAAAATGGAAAAAATTTGCCCAAAATAGGGGGAAATGATTTGAAAAGAGATAGGGGGACAGTTATTTAATCTTCTCCTTAAAATAAAGGTCGATCTGCAAAGTGTAGTCGAACTCGAATGGCTTGTTTTGAAGGGAGTGTGGATGCTCTAAAAAATATTTTGTGTAAATTGAAGAAAAATAGACAAGCTGCGCTCTCCCTCCTCACGCACACGCACACAATAGAGAGATAATGCGTGCTTCATAATTTATGTTTATCTTTCTTTCAAGTTGACAAAAGATTTCGAGAAAATCCATGCGCCTTATATGGTTCCGAGGAATATTCAAGAGTTATGCTGGAACAATAACGTTTATACCCTTAGCAATTATCATTAGTAATAGAAGAAAAACATTATTTAATTAATCCCTTCTTGCCATGAAAAGGGAATATAATTATATTACTATTTATAATTTTATATATAGGGGATAATAACATAATTTAGTTAAAATTAAAGATGAACTCGTATGTGCATCTTAAAAGTGACCATGATGATGGGCTTTATGCTGAGTGCTGACATGGACTGCCTTATACTTGTGTATGCTTCTCGTCAAGTTGTGCGTTGAAGTTCCTTCAAACCATCCATTTATTAGACCCGTCCCTCCCTTAGCACGTTAACGTTATTGGTGGTCAATTTAGCTGCAAAAGCTAGAAGTCATGAAATGCAACAAAATAATTAATCAGCTTTAATTTAAACGTAACATATAGATCATATATCACCACAATTTAAGAATCTTTCCATAGGCCAAGTTGTTGTTATGCTACAATTTAGGATGGTAGAGCGAATTTTCTCATGGAAATATTGACTTGAACTAACTAGGAGGCTTTGACAATTACAAGGGTCAGAAGGCTCCTCCTATATACATCTCAACCACTTGATTATATTGGTGGTTCTCAATAACTCTTCGAATTAAGTCCTTTTTTATATTCTACATGAATTAACGTTCTTCATGCCAATACAGATGGACTTTGAACTGTACAACCGACGAGCACATTATTTCCCGTATTCGGTCAGACAACCAGAGTCAAACATGCTCCAATTCATGTTTGGATCGTCGACGTTTGCATGTTAGATTAATTAAGCAGTAATTTCCAGTGGGGCGTTGCCACCTAATTAACTAACTGAATATAAAACTCTGTGCATCACATGATCCCAGAAACCACATGATCCGAGAAACATCAAATAATTTAATCCTTTTTGGACAAAGCAGATATAGTTTAATTTATTATACAATATTATCATATATCGCGACAATTTGAATTTGAAAGATTTATAACTACTATAACTCAATACTTGTCAAAGATCTTCCTAAAAGCAGGCCCAAATTATATGATCTTTTTTAAAAGCAGCTGGCCGATCGAAAATAATATGCATTTCAAGTATTTTCTCATATATATTATCAACTTTTGATTTAATATTATATGAGTTATAAATCTTTCTAAATCGCTAGCTCCTCAAGGACGCTATGTTCATGCCGCTAAATGGTGGTTGACGGAATTGGTAAGGTGCCATTACCGTGTGCGAGCTGTACCTTTCCCTACATCAGCCGTTATTATTTATTCTATAAAATGATTTGAATAATTCGTAGTTTATTGGTTTTTAAGAATTTATATTTTGATAGATTTTAGCCTTCTAGGTCGACAGGTGAGACTTTTAAAACCGATCGATTTAGGTTGTTCCATTTCAAACGAAGTAGATAACTCTGGAAATTTGAAGATCATAGTGTGCATGCTGCTGTGGATCGAGTCTGGTTGATTTTCTAGAAAGTAAAAAGGTTGCATCTTGCAAGAAAAACACAACGATTCGCTACTTAATTAATCGTGCTTAATTAACTAACAGTGGCTATTCTTGGACCTCATGAAGGTCCATTTATTTTTAATGGAGCAAATGAAAAGCATGAATAAAAATCATTTATAGTTTTTGAACGCTCATGTGACTTAACCTTGCAATGTCTGACCAATTAATTACCTATCAATAGGGGGACCAACATGATTGGGTCCAAAACGCAATTAAAGTGAACTAATAATTACTGATGGGCTGAGGCTAAGAGACCGATTCCGCCGGTTTTAGAAGTATGGAGAAAGAAAGGATGATGAATTCAAACAGTTTGGTAAGAGACTGTTTAACAAATTATAATTGCTTCTTGTTAAGATATTCAAGTGTGAGGGGATTTAAGTTGATGTAAAAAGTCTTACATCGGATTGAGTTTAACAAGTAATATCTAATAAGATAGAATGACTTATATAAATTTGAATTTTAAGATGAGTTAAGATATGACATTTTTTTCCTGCTCATTGCCCATTCCCCAGCCTAATTCTAGTTAATTCCATTCACAAATTTTCGTTGCTCATGAGTCATGGCCTAGCAACAGGCAGATTATCACAAATTCCCAGTTTAATCCTTTTTCTTTGTTTAGATCTAGCGACAGACAGATGTTCACGAATTCCCAGCTTACCATTTTCTTTGTTCATGATCTAGCGCATAGACAGATGATCACAAATTCCCAGTCTATCCATTTTCTTTTTCATGATCTAGCGATAGACAAATATGATGATCACAGCAAATTCCCAGTTTATCATCTTGAAGTAACCTTGGCCGGCAGTGCATGTGGCTCATCGTCAAAGAGAGGAAATTAAAAGATTAAGCTCCCTGAAAAGCAGGCAGTGACATTATATACATATTTGTCATTTTCCTTCATAACATCTATTCCACAAAAAATCCAAGCTATGTACCGTAATATTAATCAAACCCTCCAAATAGTTGTTCTTGTCTTTGTGTGTCTGTGTCTGCTCTCTTTTCCCAGTTTATTATTTATAGCTAGATATTATTCAACATGAACTGTATTACGTAACCGCGATTTGATCGCCATATAATCATCTTATATGTATTTTTTATTACTCTTAAGTACCATCAAGCAATTTAATTATAAGATGGAATTCGAAGAGGACAAGGGGAAATTGGTCAATGACACCATTTGTGTCAGTAATCCATTATAAGCACAATCCATATCAATCAACCAATCTAACCTGCATGGGCTGTAATTGATGCCCATGCTGGCATTTATTCTTCATACCTCTCAAAATAATTCTGTACAGGAAACTTAATCAACAGAGAGGAAAAATATACATAAAGAAAAAAAAAATCAAAACTCTGAACGACTCTCAATTCAATTCGGATAAGAAGAAAGCAAGCTGCTGGGTATGCATGGAGAATTCCTCCAAGCCCGAGAGTGCATTCTGAGAATCTCTCTGGCTTTGTCCTGAGCCTTTCGCCCACTCTCCACTTGAAGCACCAAACACAGCTTCGCCACCACCCCAACCTGCAACATTTCCTGCAAAACGCTAGGGGTTGCAGAGAACTTGGCAATGGACAGCAGAATCCTCGCCGCCCTATCGTTGGCCATAGTCGACACCCTCAGAATCTTCTTCGAAACTATTGCGATCCCCGCCCCGTGACTCAGTAGCTCGGCTCTCCCCTCAGCACACCCACACAGCATCTCCAACAACACCAGCATCATCTCACATGGCTTCCTGTCTTTACAATCTAGAAGAAGCTCTATCAACACCGATACGCCTCCTGCTTCCACTGCTCTTATTCTGTTTCTTCCCCAAGGACATGTTTGGATCAGTGTTCTTAGAGTAGCCTTCGAGGCTTGCTGGGATATCTGGTCTTTCAATAGCTGTACTAATTCAACGAACATTTCTGGTTTTAAATGGGATAAAACCGATGGATCAGCCACTTCGAACATGGATTTTAACAATAAGACGGCATAAGCTCGTGACTCGTAGAATCCCCTCTGCATGATTCTGGTTAAGCAGTCAATGAATGATCCGTTTTCGAAGCTGACGAGGCTCTTCAAGCCAGCCTCGGACAGGCGGAGGCTATGGAGAATGCTCAAGGCTTCATCACCTCCGCTTGTTTTCAATTCAAATCCATCATCGTCAGGGCTAGCTTCTTCAGGTGTGTAGGAGAAACTTGTGTGACGGAGTACAATGGATGCTAGGTATTCGACGGCGCCCGCGGCTTCTATGCTGCGTTTATTGGCGTCGCTGTCGGAGGCAATGGATTTGAGTGTTTGGAGGCATTTAACCGGTGACTGAGAAGATCGAGAAGCGTCTCTGATGATTTTAGCCACTTGGGCTTTGTTGATGGGAGGTTTGGGCGTGGGGATCCTCTCGATGCCGTGAGAAGCGTTCATGGTACACCACGATTGAATCAGACGACGAAGGGTGTGGTTGGGAACGAGGTCGGAGGAGTCTGATACGGAGAGGGGTTGTTTGGTGACCGGGCACGTCTTGTTCTTGCCGGAGAAGAGCCATTTCTCGATGCTCTCACGGTCGTAGGTAATCCCGGAGGAAACCGTGATCGGATCCTTCATGATTTCCAAGGAGATGGGGCACAAGAAGAAGGGAGGAACTTCAATATTCTCGTCCATGTCTCAAACCTGAAAGCACAAATTAACGAAGTCTCTGGTGGAATCTGAGAACGTGAAAATGAGATGGAGTACTGGAAGGAGTATAGAAGAAGATGGCCGCGATGAATGAAAGGTGATGCGAAAAAGAGAGAGGGAAGGGGGTTAATATTTATAGGGGAAAGCGTGTTTCGAAGTCAAAACACGGAGGGGAGAGAGCGAGGGAATGACTTTTCCAGGAGAGGGGCGGGAGATGAATGGGGGAAGGGCTCAAAGAAGACCAACTTTACTTTACCTTGTCAGACATGTTGATAATAATAAGGAGCAGTGGAAAAGGCCATGGAGCACATGTCGTTTTGACTTTCTCTCTCTCTTGTGCCAATATGATTAAATGCTGATTGGTTCCTTATGGAAGGCGCTGGTATCGCGTGAGGGGGTTTGACCGCGGGCTGCCCACAAAGCACATCGCCCATTCGCTGTTCAGATCCAGACGCTTCCTCTCTTCTTCCTAACTCCACACTCCTTCCATCTCACTTCCATGCCTCCTTGCTTCTCAGATCACCGTTCCTTTTGACCAGCAAAGCTTGTTTCCATTTTCTTTTTATTATCTATTAAAATTAAATTCAAAATTCAAAAATATAAATATAAAATTAATAATAAAATAATTAATAATATAAATTAAATATTTTAAATATATTAAATAAATAATATTCTATTCATTATATTCATATTCCATTTTATTCAAAAAGAATATTATAATTAAATATTCTAATATTAATATTTAGAAATTTTTAAATATTTAACAAACGCCTTCTTGCCTTTTTACGCATCTCTTCTTTGTGCATCGGTAACGTTTTAGATTCAATGTATATTGTTCCAACTCATCTTCTGCGCCACGTTTCATATATTTTGTGTATTCTTACCCCCCAAAAAAAATTACATGTTTGATTATTTGTGGATATATACAAATATCAATAAATAAGTTTTGATGATGATGTGTATTTCTTATCGATATTATCAATACATATAATAAAATTTACCATATCAAATCGTATTATTTACAGGTCACAAATCATTTGGTTCATCTTAAATTTCGACACAAAATACGGACACCTGTCTTGCTGATTTCTTGCAATGTATGCAATTTGTATATACAGTACTACAACATAAGAAATAGTAAAAATTCTGATCCTGTAAACTTTGAATCGAATAATGTTAAGTAATGTTTTGGTAGAGTTGACTTTATGTTTGTCTGTGTATTTAAAAATGGCTTTTATACATAAGTAAGACGGGGACTTCTGGCATGTACATTATACAATACAAAACATATATGGTCGTCGGAGCATCTTGCAAGCTTGATTGAGTGATTCCTTGTTTTATATTTTTGTTCATATTAGGAGTGCTGACATGTTACTTTGTTTGCCATATAAATATTCAATCCCGAAAATCAAGATAAGAACAACCAATTACTGAGCTGGAACATAAATATTATGTTTATGCATATGAGATCTGACCTGAACAATTAAATTAGGCTTCCGTGATTGTTGAACACTTCAATATTTCAATACCATGTATAATATTACTTCATCTATAAGCGGTGATGGGTCAGAATTTGAAAATGCAAATTATGATAATAAAAAAACACAACGGGTCCCTCGAAGTATACAGTTTTTTATTTTATTTTTATTCCCAAAAAAAAAAACAGAAGGAGAATGTACGCACGTTACGCACGTCGTGTATTATATACAATGTTATCTTGGGTTGCATATACACACTTTTACAATACCACATTCTATCCTTAATATAAGACCTAATTGACTAATTTGAAAATATTAAAAAAATTAGTTAAATTAGATTTGTAATAAATAGATGTTGTCTTTCTTAGAATATCCTTACGAATTATGTATATTAGCTAACATTACTATTTGATGAAATATTTAACGAGCACAACTATTACAACGACTACTTTAAAAAAATGAATAAATATAAAAGATAAAGTGAATTGGAATCTTATATTTAAGATCAAATTAAAAGTCAAACTAATTCTTCTATTAAAAACCGAAGGTGGTATATAGTTAATACATGACAGATAATCTCACGATTTTGTTCGAGATCTACTCATAAAATATCATTGGTAATAAATTATGATGCAGCTCGTTATAATTGTAAATATGTGTGTGTAAAATCTTCTCTCGATGTCACTAACCAAAGCATCGCATAGAAGTATAGAGTTGTTTGATTATTGAACAGATATACAAAAAGGACTTCTTTCTATATATGCATGCAGAACCCCCCCCCCCCAAGTGTTATTGATATACGCATGTAAGTGCTTATGGGTGGAGGAACACCTTTATAAAATTTCGGACAAGAAGAAATTAAAAAACAAAACCAGCTCCAAGGAAGCCTTGTTGAGTTATTTCCTGATACATAGATATGATGTACTTTATTACATTCGGGTCTAAGTACAGTATTCATATTGTAATGGAATTTATAAAAGATAAAGATGATCAACTTTTCTGTATTGATGGTGGGATCAACTTTGATTGACAAGCACTTCATATGGGTTGATGATCCAAAGACAGAGTGAATTAACTTAAAAAAAAAAAAAAACTCTTCTGCTTTCAAATAGCGAGTCACTTGTCGGTGTTGATAAATCGTTTGACCGTGATCAAAAGCACATTGAAGTGCTTGAAATTTTCATTTATTCATTTTCTTACCCTTTTTTGCCAGATAAAGTGTTTATAAATATATATAATTATCATACACATGTTAATTATATTTTTTTATAAATTTTATTTGAATTTAATTTGTAGCCATTCAGATAAGATGGCATGCGGTTGAATCATGGTATATTGGTAAGGGTGGCAGAGTCTATATATAAAATTAACATTAAAGCAGACCAGCGGGTGAGACGATGATGATGTGGAGTTAATTGGTTGGCTGGTTGGTAGCTGTTTGTGGGCTGTGTAGATATCGCGTAATGACCACCCACCCCTGAACGAGACACGAAACGGCCATCGCAAGCCTCCCGACGGAAAAAATAAAATTTAGAAAAAAAAACAAAAGAAAAGAAAATCAAAAGAGGGCGATAATGATGCGAGTATACAACTCCAAACGTCGGCCGCGATTGGTGTCACGTGGCTGACCGCACACGCAATCAACACTCAGCATCCTATTCCTATATCATCAATAATTTATTATGCGTATTTGACCTTGCATGCTGCCTATTTTAACTAATGAAAATATCGTTAAGTGAATATTATTAATTTATTTCTACTTCTTTATTATAAATATAGGACTTTTTTTTTTGCCATAATTTACGCACCCATTATACTTTTTATGTAGGTCTGGAAATTGGAACCATCATCCCACACTTAAAATAGCTTTAAGAAAAATGATTAGTGTTATTTAGGCTATTTTATCCCCACATTTTATATTCTTGTTAACGAAGAGATATTTTAGAAAAAGTTACACATGATTTTTACTCAGTAATGATAATAACAAATAGATACTTTAACTAATTTTTTATTTTGGAGTAATATAATATTCTTTTCATGATGGGTTAATATAATCTTTTGGGTCTCAAATTTATCCTCATTTTGATTTTAATCCCTCAAATTTCAATTAATAAGTTTTAATAAAGCTAGTAATATGGGTTGATCAACCAACCAACCCTTAAAAAGTAGCGGGTTGGGTTAAAAAAAATAGAAACCGTTTGGATGCGGTTCTTTCAGCTAGCCAACTCGTAGCTCGCCAAGAGCTTGCTAGTTTTTTAATTGTTTTAATTGTTTTAATTTTAACAAAGAATTTTGTCATTTTCACTCAATTTACATATAGATTTATATTTTGTTCATTCTAAATTTGATTTCTCATTTTGTTATTATGTTACCATTTTTATACTAATAAGATAACTTTCAAAAAAGAATTCTATGTTTATATTTCAAGTTTTGAGATTAATTTTATTATATAATTATGTGAAAATATAAAAATAAAAAAATTTAGCATGTAAAAATTTGTAATTTTAATTTAAAATTTTAAAAATATATATGTAAAATACAAAAAAAAACTTTCAAAAAAAATGGCATTTGGCAGGGCTGATTGGCTAAATACGAATCCGCCAAAAAGCAGTCTTTTTAGGACAGGCCCGCATGGGTTCCAATTTGTAGTAGGCTGGCCCTCTTTATCACAACTAGGTTTTAGTCTCTTAATAAGTAAAATTGTTCAAATTTTTATTGAATTATAAGGACTAAAACTAAAATAGGAACAAATTTAAGAAATAAAAAATTATATTAACCATTTTTATTTTCATAAATTAATTAATTAGATTTTACTGAAAATAAAGACAAAGTGTACTAACGAAACAAAATGCCCACGTCCTCCCTGGCCCCCTCCGATATTGTTTCCGGAGATGGTGACGGCACCATCCCCCAACAACTTGGCTTTTCCAGTAACGCAGTTAGACAGATTGTATGCGATGCCAAAAAAATGGGAGACAAATTGTATGCAATATTTTAAAAAAAATGTATATTTAGAAGCTAGATGGAAAAAAAATTAGAATTGTCACTCTAAAAATTTGCAGTTAATTCAGGATGTTTAACAGCTTATGCCACGTTTTTTCCCGTAAAAATCACGATTTAGAAGTCAACGAAGAGGATATTATAAGAGCCGCTCAACGAAATCATGATTTGAAATTTTTCTTTTGAAATAAAAAATGATATAACTTGTTAAATTAATGAGCATCCTAAACTTGACTGTCGTTAAATTTATGAGCAACGCTTTTTATATTTCCTTCGTTTGATTTCTAAAATTATTTTAAAAAACGCAATAAGCTGTTTAATTGACGAGGCACGTACATATATATTGTCAAATTAATTACTCAGTTTGAAAGTGACCCTAATAAAATTTTTTATTTGACTTCTAATCTTTTTAGAATTTATATAAGTTGTTAATTAACATCTGAAATTGACAGCTAAATTTGGCAATAACAATTATATATTTTTTTAATTGCTGGTGACAACGCTGCCGCTGGAGACGACGAGAGGTGGAGGGAGGGCATTTTCTTGTTTTCAGTTGCTGCCCCAAAAGCATTTTAGCCACTGCAATTTTCTTTTTCTTTTTAGTTCGTTAACGAAGCTTTGGCTTCCGGATTGTAATATTAATTTGTAATGTTTGTAAATCTCAGGATTCTATGACAATAATAAATTACCTAAATTGATTCATTTATAAAATTCTGCCTCCAGAGTCTGTATTTAATACTAGTGTTTGCAAATCTCAGAATTGTAAAATATTATAATTTTTTCATTTAATCTCCAAAAAACATTTTTCAGAATTCAAGAATGGCGTCGCTGCATGGCGGTGAGCAGTGAGTCTCCGACCATATCTCATACCTTTCTCCCCATCTACTTTCTTATATATTTATTTCGTTTTTTCATGGTTGGCCCATGATTTAGCCATCAAACTTCTATTTCACTTATTTTATTCATTTCCGAACGCTTAAATTTCTCATTCTCCAACTCAACAAATAAATAAGCAGACCCCACTTGCTATGCTAACATTATTATATATAAAATCAATTTCAGGTAAATATTTTTTTGTGCCCCCGATTTAAATATCAATATCATTGGGTTACCTCCGCACCTAAAGTCTCGTCTTTTTTTTTTTTCAATTTATAATACATAAAATATAATTCTTCACGTATTAGAATAATTAATTTCACTAAATAACAAAAAGAATAATTTAATTTCAGTGTCATTAGTTATGCATGTTCCAAGCTTTGTGTTTTTGCATTTTTTTTTGTGGTAAAAAAGAGTCTTGTAGTCTTAAAAATTAAAGCTTATTGCCTAAAGCAACCAGGAACTTACAGAAAGAAAGAGAGATGATGAATAATTCTGGATGAGTCAATCACGGTGTGTGTGTGTGTATATTCGGCATGCGCAAGGTTATTGTTATGATTATTTTTATCGCCCATTGAAATTTGAAACAATATTTGATTAATCAAATAATGCACACCCAACGTTTGAATGTCATTTAAATTTCACATACTGTATATATATTATTTTAGTTTCAGTTTCTTCAGGCTTTTTAATCGATAGAATGGAATCAATTTATTTTAGATGCTTTTAGTCCATCATGGGCTTCGACCTGTATATAAACAGAATCTAGCTCAAATTTACACTTAAATATTTATATCCGAGTCAATGAAAGATGTTTTGGTATGTATACGGATTACTGAGTCCTACAAATAAGGAGTTATATTGAGGAATGTATTGTCAAAACCTAACTACCGGCTTCTGATCGATTAGTGTGGATGACATAGCATATTCACGTGCCTGGAGAAGTCACTGTTACGAAATAGCCATGGAAGTTGAACTGTATAATTAGTTGATTCTGGTTTAAGGGAGACAAGTATATTCACTGAAGCAAGGAGATTATAGGTTCTATTTGCGTAATCCTAACTAAAAACTACTGGTTTAATCCTTTTCAAAATAAAATAGCAGCAACTTTTCATATAAATAAGAAATACAGTTAAGATTGGTTGGTATTTTAAAAATACTAAAATTATATCTTCAATGAAATTGATTAATTAAAAATATTAATGTTCAAATTTATATAATATTGACTCTACTAATAAAAAAAATACTTGTAAATAAATAAATAAAAGGCGGTGATCTATTTCATAAGAAGTTCAAGCTACGCGTTAGGTTATTGGCATAATTCTGGTGAAAAGAAAAAAAGAAAAAAGGTTATTGGCATAATAAAAAATGAGTTGACGTCTCGGTTCAAATTCTCTGTTCAAAGTTTTTTTTTGGGGGGGGGGGATAAAAAATTATGATCTTTTTTTTTTTTTGACGGTCTCACGCTGGCCAAACTTTTTCCCCGCATACTACCATGGGGTGATTCTTCATTCTTGGACTTGATTGAAAAATTAAAGCTAATATTAAAACACATATATGATATTACCTCCACCTCTTAATATAAAAGCTAGTTTATCTTTTAATTTGATTATAACTGTAAGACCTCAATTTATTTTGTCTCTTATGTTTATTATTATTTTTTCTAAAGTAATTCTTGTAATAATTATATATGTTAAAAGTTTTATTAAATGATAGTTCTGGTTAATACACATGATTACAAAATACATTTTAGAAAACTCAACATGTATTTATTACAAATAATTAACTTAACAAACTAGTTCTTTGATCTATTTAAGAATCAGAAGTAATATTAAATTTTGAATAATCCGGCCAGCAGTGGCATTATGCTGGGCGCCTGTAGTGGGGGCCGGGTTTACCAAGTCAACCGTCCTGCCAACGGTAACATGAAGATCCATGTGACAATTACGTCACAAATTAAGTTGACTTGCTTTATATGCCATTGATTGTGTGCAGAGCAACTTGCATTAGGCTGCCCCCAACAATTACATTTACATGTATATCGTGTAAAACACAGAGGAAAATATTATTTGTTTATTAATTCGAAATTCGAAAAACAACCACAGATACATTAACCAGATAATTTCCTCAAACTTTATTTGTTTAATTTAGATTAGTCGACGGTGCCAAATAACAGATGATAATTAAAAAATGGTTACTATAACAGTGATGGATCACAATGAAGGAAAAGTATCCAAAGGCGTACAATATGGAGCGATTCAAAATTGTTTTAAGGAGAGAGACTCACGAAATTTTTTTACTTTGAACGGTAAACCACAGAACAACCCAAAGAACCGGTAACAAAAGAAGGTCCACGCACGAGGTCAAAAGCTACCCCACGATAAATAAAATTCTGGAGCAGTTATTTTATTATATTTTTAAAGTGTTTCATCCATATACTTTGACCGTTTAATTAATTAAAGCCCCGCAGAAAGACTACATCAACTTTAATTTCTGGTTAACTAGAAGAGTAGTTTTATGTAATTTGATTTTTATTGCTGGGAATGGTAGTTTGATTTTTTAATTAAGTACTTAGATAACAGTCTACTCACAAGTCACAATTGTAACAAAAGACCGAAAAAAGAAGGTCGCTGCATTTTTGTAACATGTCATAGTTGTTGAACTAAACTCATGTCACCATATCAAATAAGTTAACTTAGTTTTCGACGCTTGGTTATTTTTTCCAATCAAGATTAAGTACCTCTCTTTTTTTTCGCTACAAAACAAAAACGCCGAAAGACTTGGCAATCAATGTCCAAGTCGATGAACTGCAACAGGAACGCCGGAGGTTGACTGAAAAACACGGCACCGCTTGCAATGTTCAAGCCTTCTTTTGCGAGCGCATCCGCAGCTTAATTAACCTCTCTATTACACCACTCTATTTTGACCGAGCAGTCGCTGCACAGCAGGTCCCAAATCTGACGAAGAATGTCTGCTTCACCATGGTCCTCAGACCACCCAGTCGTGACTGTTTGAACGAACTCCCAGCAATCTGTTTCTATGATCACCCTACGCCATTGTAGTTCCCAAGCTCTCTTGAGGCCCCAAAGCACTGCCCACATTTCTGCATGCAGACTAGATCCTCGACCTATATGGAACATGAAACCATCTAAAACAGTCCCCTCGTGATCTCGTGCTACGCCCTCCGCACGCTGTAAGCCTATTTTCTCTAGTGCATGCTCCATCCACATTAATTTTGACATATATCTCTTTAAGTTTTACTTAAACATGAGGGTACGTGTCCTATGCGTGAATTTATTTTATTGAATGAATGGTTTTGGGGGTGGGGGGGAACTCAATTTCCAACGTTCCACTAGCAAAAAAATATTTCAGTTTTGCGGATTTGAAATGGGTCATTACTCCTTACTTCAAACATCTTAAGGGCAAAAAAATAGATCTTAAGAAGAACTCGTCATAAACTCGTGAGCCTCTATACGGTGGGTATGGTCTAAGTTGGTTCCAAGGAAAAACTGTACCGTAGGCTTAATATGATCATGGTTTGATAAAATAAAATAAAAAGGCTTAATATGAATGATCATGGTGATTATTTTATGCCATTATTAATTATAATTTAATATCAGAATAGTCCGACATTTCAGTCAAATATCCAGGCCCCTCAATAACTTGACCCTGATATTATGAATTTTGACATTAGGATTTTAAAATTTAATGCCCGTATTGTAAAATTTAACAAACATAACCCAAAGTCAGCAATGATATTTCCAAAGCAGCATCACTGTCATGTTTTTCAATACGAATGTTAAACTCCGTTATATGAATATCAAATTGTAGAATAAAAACAATTACTTATATATATATAGTAGTTCTTAACTGGAGAATAGTTATAACAGTTAACAGTTAATCCTCTCAAGTCTCAACAACAACGCCATCCACCACCCTTAGATGAGATCTGAGCTCATGTGCAAGCGTGTGTTTAATTACATTAAATTAGGGGGAAAAAAACGGTTATGGCAAATAGTCATGATTAGCCTCCAAAAGAAAGGATCATGCAACAATGATGTTCCAGCCTGAAATACCTTTTCTTTTATTAAAAAAATCTGTAAATACTACTCTACATCACAATAAAAAGATAAACGGAAATTCTTTAAAGAAACTAAATGAAATGCTCTTTTACAGTTGAGAGATCACAGGTTTGTTTCCGTTACAACATTGCAAATACACATACATACATACATATTCTCTGGCCAAAAAAAAAAAAAAATACATACATACATATATATATAGAGAGAGAGAGATCATGGGCCCATGCAACTGTTTGCCAGAGCCATTAACACGTCACACGTATGAAGCCGCACATAGGCAAAGCAATAACAGACATTAAATGACCAGTCCACTAGTAAATTGTCCCAACCATAAAAGCCCATTTAGCATAAACAGCGGCCTGTTATTACTCTGACAGTCTGACGTCTTTCATTAACACATACTACTACTTTTTGTCCTAATTATAAAATCCCCTTTGTAATTCATAATATCTTTTTACAATATTTGATGCGTTTTATTAATAGAAATATACCCCAGAGAAAAAAACACTTCGAAATTTCTCGCACTCATACAGTTTCATGAAAGTTTTTTTTTTTTTTTTAACTATATTAAGCGAGTTTGAACTCTTAATCTATACCCACCGGTGTCCTCATCGTTTCCACCTACTATCATGTAGCTAACTAAATCATTTAATTTTAAAATTTGGACACACACACACATTGATGCAACATAACATCAATGGCTTGATTTACATATTGATATTTTTTAACGATTAATATATTCTATTTTGAGAAGCATGTGGCGCATAAAAAAAAGTTATGTAATTTAATTCGATTTACATAGTATATTGTAAAAATAATTTTAAAATTATGGTTTGGTCTTTAATTTAAAAGCATTTTTATATTGAATACGGACACTAGCTGATCTCTATCTCCTGTGGCAAGCAAGCCGACGTGTATATTAGTAGGATTTCAATTTATATATGATGTATCTATAAAAAAAATCAAGTCAATATTTGACCGTGTAATTAAATAATATAACTAACAATGAAATCTATATTCATCAGGCTCCATACGCATGCATAATAATAAAACCCTATGACTGCTTTCTCTTCGGCGCCGAAAATACAGAAGAAACAAAACTAAGAACAAGAATCACGGCATCTTATGTGTTACTGCCTTGATATAAAATTTATATTTTGATTATCTAAAGAAAAAATCTCTTATAAACGATTTATCTTACATATGTATATAATTAACTATACACATCCATGTTTTGAAGGATATAACATGATCTGGGATCAATAGTGCTAGATAGAGCTATTAAATTGAAGACTAAAGGACAAGATGTAAATTCTGAGTTTTTGAGCTGAGTATAAAAAAGTACTCATCTGATTCTCAGAGGATCTAATTGAAGAGTTGCTATTGATCTTATATGTAAGATCTATTTTACATATTTATTTCAAATTAATCTCATTGTCATTCTCCTAATAATAATCAAGTAAGAGAAGAAAAAAACTTTAAAAATATGCTTATGATGGTTTAGAAAAAATATATTATAGTAACTAATTTAACTAATATTTTTAATTCATTCAAATTAGTTAATTAGATCTTGTATTGAATAATCACGGAGGAATATAATAGTTGTGCATAAATGATGGTGATCACTCTCTTTGTCTCCAACTCTCCGTGCTTTAATTTTCGGAGGTTTTGCACACAAGAAAGCTCTGTAGATATGATATACTCCTCCGGTCTTTATTATAAGACCTAATTTGACTTTTTATTTAGTCCTAATTATAAGACCCAATCCATTTTCTCTTTTAGATTTATGCATTTTTTTCCAAGATAATCCTTCTAATAATGATAGTTTTAGCCAATATACTTAATTAGCAAGAATATTTTAGGAATAACAACACTTATTTATTATAAATAACCAACTTAACTTACTTCCTTAATCTCCTCAAATAAGTCAATTGGGTCTTATAATTAGGACCGGAGGAGTAGTTAATTTACGATTAAAAATTGAAAATCTTGAATCACTTGGCTCGAAATTGAAGGCATTATTAATAGTTTCATTGTATATTCATCTGGGCAAACTTGCGTTAAAAGATGCAGGAAAGCAAGGGGAGTTCTTCCAAACCTCAGAATGCGATTTGAGTATCTCCATTGCCTTTTCTTTTAGATACGAAGGATGATCGGCCTGAAGCAACATGCAAAGTTTTGACAAAGTCCCAAGCTGGACCATCTCTTGGATTACTATTTGCGAGGCACATGACTTTGATACCAGTGACAGCACAAATATGGCTCTTTCATCGGCCGTCGGCGAGACCTTCAATATTCTCTCCGTCAACACCGCAATGCCGCCTCTGTGGCTCACGAACTGTGCTCTCCCACTCGCACAAGAACAAAGATGAAACTGTATTCCTAATATGAGCTCCGTCGTTCTCTTCTCCGGCGTCCCCAGTTCAATCTCAATTAACTCATGAACTGCACCAGCCTCCACCATCAGCTGGCGATTTCTTGCCCACGGACAAGCTTCTAAAAGAACTTTCAGGCCAGCGTTCATCCCTTGTAGGGTTATTCCATTTCGTAGGACTCGCATGACTGTTTTAAAGAACTCAGGTTTCAGCCTCTCCATAACGCCGGAGCTGGCCTTCTGGATGATCGTTTTGAGCACCGTAATCGCGTGGGACTTGAGAGTCACAGAGTTCTCCATTATTTCACAGCCTAAAACCCACGTGACAGAATACAATACCTGGTCATTTTGCTGCAGAAGCAGCTTGATTTCTTCCGGCGGAACTTTAACAAACTGCAACAAACTGAGAGCCTCTTCGAGGCCCTCGCGGATCCGTCGTTTCTGGAAACAATCCAAAACGAACATGACCATGGCTTTGGGAACACCAGCCTCCGCCAAACACTTCTTATTCCTCTCGTTCTCGGCGGCGAGCAGTTCTAACTGTCTGAGAGCCTTGAGATACAAATGAGGGCTGCGAAGGTGGGAGAGGATCTTGAGGACCTGAAATTTGTCGAGGGGAGGCTTGGGTGTGGGGATGCGATCGACGCCGAGGGAGGCATTCTGAGAGCACCAAGCCTGGATGAGGCGGCGAAGGGTGTGGTTGGGGGTCAGGTCAGAGTCTAACGGCAGAGTCTGTTTGGTGACAGGGCATGTTGTGTTCTTGGCGGTGAAGAGCCAGCGTTCGATGCTTTCACGATCGTAAGTGATGCCTGTAACGGCAGTAACGGGATCTTTCATGATTTGGAGGGATATGGGGCAAATGAAATACTCAGGAATCTCAACTTGATCCATGTCCCTATATCAAAAGTGAATGAATGAAACCAAGAACTAGTTAAAGCGTGATCAGTTATGACGAGAAGGAGGGTGGAGGGATATATGAGAAGGAAGCTAAGGAGGTTGGGTGTGAAATGAAGAAGGAGAAGTAGTAGTAAGAGAATGCGGCTATTTGACAAACTAATGAGGGAGACAGACATAAAGAACAAGGTTATAGTGTTGGAGAAGAGAGGAGAGATATAAAGAATATATAAAAGTGACGTGCAAGAATTCAAGAGGTCGTCGATCCAGAATGCTCTACGCTCCAAGGTAGGGACCGTTCGGCGGTCAAAGTAAGAGAAAAAGCCTACTTTGAGGCACACGGAATTGTAGGGTAGTTTTGTTTATGTCGACCCATACACAGCGACACTTTCATCTTCTTGGCTCTTCCAATGGGACAAGTGAAGTAGTGGGAACAATGACCTCCCAGGCTTCTACAGTATCCTTAATTAAGCCCATTTAATATTATTTGTAATTGTAACTTTAGAGTGTGTGTGTGTGTGTGTGCCGTCAAACTCCGCTCTCCATAAATGGTTTTGTGTTGAACGTTTTGATCAGCACTATATATTTGTGTGGTGTGGATATGTTTTTGGAGAATCTGGTCACATGCATTGTTTAAGTTGTTACCACGCAAGACTTCATTTTCTCATGTTATTATTCCGATCTACATACAGATTAGAATACCTGTGTATCACATTTCAGGGACCTTTGTTATGTATATTATTCCCAATTGTTTGACGCACCATGTGTACACAACTTTGATTTTCTCTCTGCCGCTTACCCCCTCGACTGTATTTAAATTATTGACAAATAACCAGACAGCATCTTTTTCCCTTTTTCCTTTCTGACTAATTAATTAATCTCCTGTTTCTCGTAGTTACAATTTTTAATAAGAAAATACTACCTCGGGTCCTAATTATAAGATCTCATTTATAGTCCACAAACAATGTCTTATAATTAGAACCGGAGATAGTAATTAATTATTGGCACATCTGATCCCGCGGATAGCAGTCATGAAATTACTTTCTACGGATTCTCAGCCTCAGTTTTGTGGAAGATACATAACGAGATCACAATCTTCTCTGCAGAATGTCTCGCTACTCTCTCTAGTATATAATGCTAATTAAACGCGTTGTACTCTTTTGAAAACAAAATGTTGACATATACAACTGATCCAACACAGTACGATAACATTTATGCCTTAGTAGAGTGAGCATGCATGGTCGATATATATCTAATCTGTGTGTTATTGTGAAAGCAAACTGTCACATATTGAAAAAGAGTTTCCAAGATGAGAGGTGCTTCAATTAATATATATTTGATAGTGGGAATTCAAAAGGGAGGGGCAATTATTATAGACATCATAGAGGGCAATAATTTACTGCCTGTATAGCGAACAAGACAGGCAGAGCAGAGCTATGGATGGGAAAAGAACTAAGAACTAGGAACAAGAGACTTATTGAGACAATGTGAATTGTGCTATGTTTTTTTCTTTTTTGAAAATTGATTAATTAACGTGTGTAGTCACGTGAGGAGATGAAATTCCACTTCCAGTCAAAAGGGAAGACCCAAGTAAACGGGCAAGTTTACTCACATCGATTATACGCGCAATCCCACTCGTCATCCTAACCCTTTCTTCCTTTCTTCCTTTCTTTCTTTCTTTGGGTGAAATATCATCCTAACTCTTTCTGATATTCTTTGAACCTGCTTCTACTGCCCAAACCCATACGCTTACTTAATCCCTCTTCAGTTGATTAATCTCCTCCTCCTCCTTCTTCTTGTAGGGTTTGAAACATTAATATTACAATAACATATGCTATTCTCAACTGCCTTATCCGCGTATGCAATTTGTTTTATCTCAGCCGTTATATAAGTTTCTATCTCCGTTTCTAAACATAAGAGCTAGTTGACTAATTTGAATAAATTAAAGAAATAAATTAAATGAGTTATTTAATAAATAAGTGTTGTCTTTCCTAAAATATCTTTACTAATTAAGTTTATTGGTTAGAAATACTATTATTAAAAAGATTATCTTTAAAAAAATAGATAAATACGAAAGATAAAGTGAATTAAAATTTTATATTTAGGACTAAAATAAGAGTCAAATAAAGTCTTATATTAAGGACTAGATGTAGTATTTGAGACAAGAGTGTTCGCTATAAATAATGAGCTTTCCTCTAAATAATATACATGTATAAATGATCATTTACATGTATGTAGTGATTTTGTGTGTGTGTGTGTGTGTGTTTTTTGGCCAACTCTGTGTGCGCGCGCGCATATATATGTTGTTTATTATTTCCAATTTCCCTTCCCACTCTAGTAGGGTCCGAAAATAAATTAACAAACCAGTCATGAGTTGAATATTAATGAAACAAACTAAATGCCGTAATATACACTTAGATTATTGGGGATAACTGTGCGACAAAAAAGCGAGCGAGCGAGCGAGCGAATTGTCAGGAGGTATGATTCCATTTTAAGTAAGTAATAACTGATGATCACATCACAATTCTATGAATAATTACAAATATATATATGAAAGCGACAAATTTAACTATCACGATTACTCATTCGAACTAAAGTATACTAACTTCAACATTCAAACTTTAAAACATCACATTAATTAACCTTTTGAATTATTTTCATAGATATACGCAGGTAGAGAAATGGGGAAAATATTTGCAAAGTGAGATCATGGCGTGCAGGGAGGGATTATGAGATGGATCTAGATCGGCCAACAATGCCGGCTGGTCGTCATTTGAATCCCGTGGCATCGTAATATTCTTCCCATTTGTTTCTTATGATTCGTAATTCCAAGTCAACGTTGTTGTCTGTTTGCAATCGATCCCTCTGCTCATTAATTTGGGAGTCCCCACAACACCCACTTCAAACTCGTCCAATCCTCATCATCGTCGTGACCCTTCCATTACCGGCGACTTCTCTACTCCTAACTTGCTTTTTATAGGTTTCAGTCAACTTTTTGAAAAACATTGAAGCCGGTGCGTTGCTTTGTTATTTGTGCGATCAAAAGGAATGAGTTTGACAATTTAGTGGTCGTCACGTTTCTGATTTTCACGGTCCACCCTCATTATGTTCAACTCTCCATCTCGTAACAAACATGATCCCAATCCATCGTAGAACACATTCGTTTGATTTTAGTCTGATCGAATATATATAAACCTCAGCATCATCGCATGCATGGGTCCGCAATTGATCTGAGTGTCATATTTCATATATGGTCCAAACTGCCTTAATGCTAATTCTACGTCGCATTCTTTTGAAACTTGTCTAAATATTATAATTATGCATACTTTCTATCTATACCTTGAAAACGTAGCTTCAACTTATACGTGTCTTTTTTACTTCTCCTAGTTGGCATCGGAGGTTGAACATGAGCATTTGCTCAATGTTTCTTCTATTTTCATAAATATGCTGGAGGCCTCGCTGTTTAGCAAGATATATGCTGTATACATCTTGGAAAACTGTTATATCAGGGTAGTTGATGAATCTAGCGTTTTGTTTGGCTGGAAAGATAACGGTACCCTGAAATTTTATTAACAGATACTTAACGATGGCAAAAGGACAATCTAATCACAGAAATAATAGAAAAGAACTCAGGCCCACTAATAGAAGAACATTTCAACCCAGAAACAAACACAAAAAGAGCAAAATATTAAATCCATAGATTATAATTACGACCAGGAAACAGATAAATTAATAATAAAAAATGAAACAAAATCTAATTAGATTCTTTATTATTATTTTTTGGATTACCGCATGATTTATACCAATAAGCACCTTTGTTGAGCCCAATATGCTCAGATTAATATGCAACTCTAATTTTAAAGGTTGATTGGGTCTATGGGCCGCTCCTATGCAGTTAGACATCATCACACAAGGGCGAATTTTCTGTTGTGGGCCTGAGCCCAATATCCTTGTCATCCGCTTGTGTTATTGGGAGAAAGACAAAAAAGAGCATGCCGTTGTGCTCGGTGTGTTAAAATGATGGGTGTTACCAACGAAGGTTAGTCCAAATGGTAAGCGATTTGGTACCGCTTAAGCGAGGTCTCGAGTTCGAGCCTCAACGTATGCAGAAATCCCCGTTAGGAGACTCACCCACCATAACCAGGTGCGCAACACGGGTCGGATCCATATGTAGTCGAAGCAAAGTTCTGATGAACTAGGTTGGCAAAAAAAAAAAAATGATGGGTGTTTACGTCGTGGAGTACCGTAAAACTCAGCTCCCGGACTAACCCACTAGGAGACATTCAGATGAATTACAGTACTCACAATTCACTATTCTAAGTGAGCACTGAAAGAGAGAAATTGCAGATTATATAGCATTTCTGATCGACTGAATGATTAGGAGTTCGGAATTGAATGTGTTTTGTATTCAGACCCGACAGGAATATTTGAAGCATGGTGTTACTCGTACCAAGTTGCAAAGAGACGACTACATCGTTTCTGGGCGACGCCATTGATGTATGTTTGACCTGTTGGATCTCGCAATTGTCCTAGTTTTGTTAATTCGTCTGGGCTGTTCTATCTATTTGAGACTGCGTCAAAGGCTTACCACCGGTCTATTAAACCCAAAAAAAACGTCAGGACCCAGTTCTGTTATTAAATTAATGAAATGAAATGACCAATGCACATTAGGAGGCCAAAGTCAATAAAGGTGTTAAAAAAAGAGGCACACGGTTTGACTTTTGTCCGTAAATTAAGTCACCACGTTTATGCAGGAGATAATTATGGTATTTTATTGTATTAAGTAACAGCAATTATTATACCATTAAACCCCCATACGCTTTAGCCGAAGCAGAAATCTTTGAATAAGGGAAGCTTGCTTGTGCTTATCCTTTATGCAAGATCATTATCCTTTACATCATTAGTTAACTCCAATTTGAACTTTGTCCTGTTCTGTCCTGCCCCCGGCCCGTATCAGAATCGGACGCGGTATATGCTAATCAAACAACTAGAGCTACGCAGGATCATGGATATCTACGCGTGCTCGTGTATTCGTGTTTTGTCTTGTTTTGTTTTTTTCGCAGCATGTAGTTTATATGCAGATTGCTTTAGGACTAGTTATATATGTGTTCTTGTTCATGATTAAAGTGAGTGATACTTTTTTTTGGGGGGGGGGGGGATTCCTCATAATTGGCAGCTCGGATGTTCATATTGGATTTAGAAGGCTTCTGGCCAGGGACTCGCGCCTGAGATGAGGGGACAACCAAAGTGTCCCTAGACTTTTAAAGGGTCTTTGTTGACTTTATTGCTTATTAGTACAGGCAAGTAAAGACTAGACCGAAAAAAGAGATACGAGTGCTTACTACTTACCGATGGATTACGTCAATTTATGCTCATAATTTTATTGTTATTATTTAAATATTCAGTGACACTAGTACTTAGAAAGCTAAGAACGCTGTATCCTTCTGAGGAGTCAATCCTAATTGCACTGACTATATTCTATCCTTACATCTAGTAGCTTCAACTTTTGTAATAATAATCACAATCATCTTGCAACTAACATATGGTCGCACCTCCGCGCCTCTGTAACTTCTAATTCTTCTTCTGAACGATCACTGGTTCGTTTCGCGTGGAATGGTTTTATAGGAGGCCAGTTTTAACGTTCACTTGGCAATTCTTCAACGCAGTAAAAGGTAATCAGTAATCACAACACATGTACCACCCAACCAAAATATATTTGAAATTTTCCCAAATAAAAACTTTATGACATGACCAACCCATCTATCCCATCTTCAAAGCTTACAAAAATAATATACAAATCCTCAACCATATAATCTCAAATCCTAAGCTAGCCTAGCCATCTTAGAACTCAAATGGTTTTTGCAGGGTATAAACTATAAACCTATACTAATATAAATTTCCTCCTTTCTTTACAATGCCATGGATTCTTCGCTATCCCCCCACCCTAGCATACTATGAGAAACCCAGTCTCTTTGTTTAATTAATGTCTTATTCAAGCCACGAAGTCTGGCAACAATTGGGCAGCAAACTTCTTGGGGTTCTGCATATTGATATTCTCAAATGCAGCCGAAGAGAGAGGAGTTGAAGTGTTTATGCCGCCAAACTCGTTTGGTTCACCCAGCTCCATCCTTCTTCCAAGTTGAATGCTCTGGTTTGGAAGAAATGTTTGATGCGTCGCTGCCGATAATGAGTCACAGTGGGGAAGACCAAGGGTGAGGGAAACCCCATTATTACCTGAGAACCTTGTTGTGAATTGCTCTGCCTCAAACCTATCAATTTCTGTAATTGGGTACTGCCCAAATCCTCCAATGAAGTTCGTCTGATTTCCCATGAAAGAGTACCCATCTCTGCTCTGCCTCTCATCCCCAAATTTCATGGAGATTTGGCCATTCCCTGCATCATCGGGCTTCATATCAACGTTAATTGGGGACTGCAGAATCTCATGGTTCCTTGGTTTCTTGGGACTCGGTTGTGCGATCCCATCTAGCTCTGAAGTCCCCATGAAGCTGAACGCTGGGTGGTTTCTGGCATTTGCTCCAACTGGTGATGTCGATGGCGTAGACACTGATACTGTTGGAGTGTTGGGGTTTGTGGAAACGTCTTGTTTGAAATTGAAGCTTCTGGGTTCAGTGGCAGAGGCAGGAGATTTCTCTTGTGGGGCTGCTGAAGATTTAATGCCAGGATCTTCACTACTCTTGCTTGATTTCTCCTCCCCACCGTTCTGTTCCTGCTCCTTCATCTCCTCCAAGTACATCTCTTCCACCATCGGCTTCCACAATCGGACTCGCGCATTTATGAACCAATTCGAGACCTGTATCATTGCAAACTTGGTTAACAGGATCAATACTATAATTAAGAGACAAAAATTGACCAAAACAGCCAAGACTATTAAGTACCTGGCCCCTGGTGAGCCCTGTTTGTTTTGCAAGCATTTGTTTGTCTGAATCCTTGGGGTAACTGAAATCAAACAACCCAGAGGCATCAAGAAAGAGTTGAGAAAAAGCAGAATCTTCGATTGGGAAGTTGAAGTTAGAATTTGAGATGCTTACGGGTGGAGGAAGTGCTCGAAGAGCCAAGCGCGAAGAACAGAAACAGATCTTTCAGGCAATCCTCTCTGGGGTCTCCAAGCATTGTGCTGGATCATTCCCAACTGTTGGAGGGCTCGCTGTTGGCGTAGATGATGGTCCACGTATTTAAGCCTCGAGCCTTCCATTTTTGTACCGAAGCAATCTTCCTCTCCTAAGCTCTTGTTGGCAGCTCGAATTTGGCCCATTATTGCATCTTTCAAACACCGAAACTGCTTCGAGATCGTTTGTAGTGCTAGTGCTGTGTATGTTCTTGCCGAACCAATCCCTGCAGCTTGTTCAAATGAAGAACTAACCATCTGCATCTGATGGTGATACTGTCTGTACCTCTGCTCCACCTTCAAGTAGCAGCAAAAAAGGATTAATTTTGAATCAAATATAAGAGTGTAATGTAGACAATTACATATATATATATATATTTATAGATCCATTAATAAACTTTGATTACTACTTGAGTCAAAAGTTTTTCATTTCTTTAATTAAACATCCCAAATCCTGGCTTCGTTAGAAAATCTCAAAATTTTAACTTAAAAAAAAAAAAAAAAACTTGCGGTGACATACCTCGTCAAGCATGCTGATCAACTTCGCCTTCTTCATCTGAATATCTTGTTTGTCCGCAGTGGTGAGCTCAGAGCTGGGCTTGGCGCTTCCCTCTCCGCCAGCTGAACCATCTCCACTCGCCGCCGTGGAAGAATCTTTATTCGCCTTTGTCTGGCTGCGACTTTTCTTAGCCATTTCGCTCTTTATCCCATCGTTGACGTTCACGACCTCGTCTAGCAGTTCCTGAGCTGCCTTCAAGTACTTAGAGCCCTGAAGCACGCTCTGAATCCCTGAAACGCCATTAGTAACTCCGGAAGCCGAAGACGGTGACCCACCTGACGCACGCACATCATCCCCTGACATAGTTGGCGCCTGACCCTGTGATACGTCACGATCGACCCGGAAAGACCCCATCCCTGCCTGCTGAGAGGAAAGGCTGAGGGACAGACCCCGTTGAGAGCGTGGGGTATCACTCGCCGCCGCGTTGGAGTTGACTGTACTCCAGAGGTTGTACTGCATGCGGGGCACGAATCCATGCAGAGCAGAGACATCGTGATGGGGATGCATGGAGTGGTGCGTGGGGTCGTGGGAGGAGCAGCGGGGAGAGGGATGCCGACGAATTGTTGGGTGTGAGAGGGCGGCGCGTGTTGTAGGGTTTGGGAAGGGAGCGAGTTGTTGGCAGAATTGAGGAAGACAAGGTTTCCGGGATGCGATGGTTGCGGCGGAGGTGTGTCGGAGTACTGGATGTAGCCTGGGTTCATGAGTACAAGAGTTTGAAGACCGCCGTCGGGTGCTTGGATTTCTGAATTACCATGGAAGTACGTCGCCATCGATCTGTTTACTCGTTAGTTCGCTGGAAACAGAGCACGTCAGTTAGGTTCTCAAACTCGACCTCCTTCAACCAAAACGAACCTCACAAACCCATGAATCGTCTCCCTCATCTCATCTCTCTACCTCTCTTCTTTTGGAGACACAGCATGCACATCTAAAATTAAATTGAAGACCATGTATAATCTACCTTTAATCTTGTGAATTACTCCATCAAACACGAGCGGGATTATCGCCGCTTAATATCACTGTGACAGAGTCGGTCTTCTCAAATGAGTCCTGAGAAACAATAAACAGTCAAGGCTCGGGAAGAATAAGTGATATGGATTCTCCTCGAAAGCATGTAAAGATCCAAAGGGTCATGAACTCAGATGTTCGAAATTTATAAAATTCTTATTCATGTGTTTCAAAGTTGCAGAAGAGCTTTATGGTGTTAGGTTGAGGGTCATCGCGGTGTTTCCAAGAAGTTGGAGAAAAGCAAGAGATCGAAAGGGAGGGAAGTAAAGAGGGAGGGTTGAAGAAGGGAGAAGGAGATATAGGGTAAGAAGAGGGTAGGAGGAGGACAGAGAGAAGAGAGAAGGAAAAGGAGAGGAATTGATTATTTATATGAGTTAATGATAAGGAAGAGGTAGAGTAGTACCTGGTGGGATGGAAATAAGAGATAGAGAGCGCACGTGCTTCATCATCGTCCCTGCACTGCAAGAGGAAACAAGAATTTGAATTACAATGACCCAAAACCTGAGAGAAAAATGGGTTCTTTCTGAAAGAGAGGGACACAAACACCAGCACATAGACTCACCACTAAAAGCAATACAGTTATGGCTAGCATACATGAAAACAAAGCAGCAGAAATAGATGGATCAAAACCCAACCTCTTTCTCCCTCTCTGTTCGCGTGCGTGTGTGTGTGTATATGCTCTGTCTGTCTATCTATCTCTGTTTGGGATTGTATCGGTCCCTTCAGTCACAAAGGGGAAAGCTCACTGTCAGACTCAAATCTCTGCAACTCCAACCCCAGCTGAAAAGCGGAAAAAAGAGCTGAAGAGAGAGATGGGCTTAAAAAGACTTGGGAGAAAGATACCCATCTTTATTCAGCTCGTTATCCACTCACTCTCCACGCCAAAAATTACGGTTTTCTTTTTATTTCTTTTTCCAATTCTGGGCTTGGAGGAAAATAAATATGAGACCGTATCACCAGGCGACTGGGGAATTTTACATAGACTACGTATTAGTAACTCTCTTTTTTATTGTTTGCACCCAAAAAATTTTTTTTTATTGTTGGTGGCTTTTCTTTTAGGTTTTTTTTTTTTGGGTCTGAGAGAGAAGTACCTGGGAATAGATGAAAGCAGAGGAACTTGTTGTGATTTGACCCTCTCATTTCAAAATCACTTGATGCAGCCAAGCAGCCTTGGATGGACGAAGGAGAAATCAATAACTTTTGGGGGGATACAGAGAGAGAGAGAGAGAGAGAAGGGCCTGTGCTCAGATCAGAAGCTGAGAAGCATTATTTTAAAAAGGAAAATTATGATGAGGTGTGTCAGAAGATCCAAACAGCTGAAAAACGAGGAAACGTCTTCTTCCACAAAGTTTAATTAATCATTTTATTTATTTTTAAAAAATAGAGGGAAGGGGAAAAGATAAAGAAGGAGGGGATTATGAAGCAGCAGATGCGGGTGGGCGCTGCGGGGTGGAAGGGTCTCCCGGGCACTTTTTTTCTGCATTAAATATCTCCTTGTCGTTTTCACAATTTCCATGGCCCCCCCTTATTTAGTTTTTTTTTTTTTTGTGTGGTTGGATTGGATGGCCGAGTTCTAAGATAAAGCAATTAAATTGTGAAGAAGCACAGAACCAACTTCCCCAGCACCGTCTTTAATGCCGTCAAGACTGAAAATACTCTGTTCCTGCAATATCAATCAATTATATATATTAATTTCTCCATGATGGATGCCTGTTTAATTTCCCAGCTTTTAATTATGGGTTATACTACTATATTATTTCAATGAGCTCACGGATTTAGCAGTGTTACGGCAATGGTAATTGAGGAAATAAGAGGGCCCCAATCAAGTGCATGAAGGCGTGTATATGAATCATGAGCCCTCCCATAATAAGGGTCCCACCCTGGCTCCATGCATCAGACCTGCCAAGCATCATCACATCATCAACAATTAAAGCATATATAAATTATTTTCTTTTAATGCTCAAAAAGAAAAAATTCCTCTTATTTTCAAACTGTCTACGTTTTTATCAATAATAATCTTTGATGGCGCCCAAAGGATGAGTACTAAATGGAATAACCAAAGAACAGGATAAAAAATTCCTTTTCCTATGATTAATTTAATATAAAATAATTAATCGATAAGGAAAGAAAACGAACGACCAAATAAATTATAATTTATAACGCTCGAAAGGGTGAGGTAATCCCATCATTGGCATGGAAAGGCACAGAATAACTAATAATTAATATATAAAAAAATAAATACTCTGGAGCTATTATTCTTTTTCCCCACATAACAGCCTTTGAAAGGAGTCCATCGCCGTCAGTAACTATTATGGCGGGAGAAGGAGCCGTCATAATAAATTGAGGCCGTATGATGTTAATAGGACTAAAATTTTCGATGTTTGGAACATTGTTTCATAAAAACTGATTTACCCAGAAAACAACGCAGGGGTGGGTAGGTAGTACTGCTTATATATTCTATATAGAGATTGTTACTTGAATGGTGGTGGTTTTTTTTTTTTTGGGTTGTAATGAAGCTGTCATATTCTCGTGGAGATCAATGATGTAAATGGAATTTATTATTGGGAGAATTATAATAAGATCCCAAGTAAGAAAAATAATTGAAAAACAAATCCCACATATTGTTATTCTTATTACAAAACTTATAATTAGAAGTTGTTAAGGTTGTTATTAGAATCTTTTGGTAATTACTTTTATTCTGTGAGACTTGATTGTAATTCTTTTTTTATTATTTCACGCGTGTCTTTCTTTCTTTCTATCTTGCACGAAAACTCGCAATTGAGAACTTTTTGTGTTGTCACTGAAGTGGACATTATTAACATATGGACTGGTTTTTCACGGCCAGCCAAGCCAAAGGGAGGGAAAGCACGTTCGACATCTGCCTCGCACCGACACTTGTAAAAACGAGAGAGGAAAAGAAGTATTGCCTGATGCCTGTGTTATGAGTATTATTCAAATTTTGTCAGAAACATATGTACTTGAATGTACAAAGTGATCAAGAGTTGCATAACGATGTCTTTCTCCCTCTCCGCTTTTCCATTACTCATAAAAGTTATCCCCTTATTTTATTGTCTTGTAAGATTTCATGAAGTTGACCCATTCTGAGTTTTCTATAGAATAATTTATAATTCGAGGATAAAGAGAAATATGTACAGACACGGAATTGATGGGGAATATATCGTATTTGACTAATTCCTGTTTTAATATTTTACATTAATATCTGAAATATAATATAGCATATATACATGCTCCTCGCTTATAACGGATCGTCCTTTTGTCCAAAGGGTGGAAGGTCGATCCCCTCTTTTACTTTTTATTTTCTTCATAAAAAAACGAGGCTCCACAGAAAAGGAAAGATGGTGAATTATTGAAGATGAAAGGTGAAGACGGCATGCCATGGACATCTTTCTGAATTTTAAGGGGATAGGTACAATAAATATAAATAGAGAATTTTTTATTATTATTTGCATATTTATGTGCATTCCAATTGCGGGAGCAAAGAAACTCAAAAAGAAAAAGTTAAAATTCCCCCTCTAGATTTAGCAAGGGGTTATGCTTTTATAATTGAATGCATGCCCCTGAGTATGCAAGCTTTGGAAAAGTAGTACATTATGGAATCCTAGAATCTAAGGCGGAAGCTAGTTATCATCTTGATGGTGACACAGAATTAAATCAATTATTATTCTCGATCGTCTTTAAACAAAAGCATTTCATCATAAGTTTGACGAGGGGGGGTTAAAAATCTCCCAATACACGAGTTATTATCGGCTCATTGAATATTTAACCCAAGGCTCATGTAAATAATCAGCACCACTTGCTGAAAATTACAACTTTTGTGTACATCACCGTACTTGTGTCCCTTAAAATGGAACTTGATTCTCTTGATTTGAACCTAAACCACAAGAGGCACACATCACATCATAGTAACTAATCTCAGAGATCTTTACCCCCTTACCCTATTCATCCCACTTATTCCCTTCATGTGGGTGTGACAACTTAATTAATTATATATATACAGTGTATACAAAAAGGGATTTTGTTTGTGGGTATGGTCCCTAGTGTTGTTGCTGCTGTGTGTGCGTGCTGTATCTATTTCAATATATACTGTTGTCATGGAAGCTCTTTGCTTGCTGTTGCTTGTCTCACACTTCTGTCATATATTTTATTTTCTTTTCTGGGGATAATGGCCTGAGGGGAAGAGAACAGAGGGAAAGGTATAAGATTTCTTACTTAAACTATTGCATATGTAGTTAGAATGTGTCAAAAGAGGGCAGGACAAGGATAATTGCAAAGGAGGAAAGTACGTCGGTGTGTGGAAAATAGCATCAAGTTCGTATAAGAGCCAAATATATTTTCGCCCAAATTCAAGCATCAGAACAGAAACCAACCGGTTACATCATCACATATTTTTCATAAGCCGGAAACAAGACTGACAGAATACAAAAGATTACCGCCACGTTCAGAATATCCACTGATCTGAAACTGAAAGTTTTCAAACTACAAGATTTAAATTTAAAATCAGTACAAGAAATGAGCTGTGTGTTTAGTTGAGAATGTAAAGCAGAGAGAGATAAATGTTAGGGGAGGGAGGGGGGCGGTTAAGTCATAAGTGCGACAAAGAGGGTGGACCCCTATGTTTGAATAGAAACAAAAGAGTGTTTGGTGATATCTACAAATGTGATTCTTTCTTTCTTTTTTTTCCTTGGAGGGAATTCCCATCCGAAGACGCAACTAATGTGATTGGGTTTTGGTCAGAGGGAGGGAGTGAGAAGTAAAGACCAAATAGTATAAAGAACCCTAATCAATATTGCCACAAAAGTGACGGGTCCACTTCTTCACCTTGTACCTACTTAACTACGACCTTGTTGCCTCTTCTTCCACTCTCACCATCACATGTATACCTACTTACATCAACACGTAACGCCCATTTTGGACCAATGACCCCTCCTTCCCCAAAACAAAGTCATTAATATATACAATAAACATGTTAAGAGATGATATATATAGATATTGCTTCTATATGTATACGTGGTTATGCGATTGTAATTTTGATCCAGACAGCTTTTTTTCTGCCCCCAACTTCTGCCAACCTCTGCTTTTGTTTTGCTTTATGGTAACTTGGTCTAATATCGGTCACTTCTTCTTCTTCTTCTTCTTTTTTCCCGCCTTATATTTTTATATATGTCTTGTAGCTTGATAATCAAGCTCATTGAATTACATGTCCATATATATGTGATGCGCTCTCTTGTCGCTTTCGCTTTTTTCCCCACCTATCTCTCCTTATCCGATCCTGTCCTTTGCCCCAAGCCAAAATTTTTCATGTTCCCATTCAATTGTCTATATTTAATAGCATGTGCATGGCTTTTTGTTTATTTATAAACTAATTGTATTTTGGGAGATTTCTAAAGTAAGTGTGTTTGTTTAGGTTTCCTAGGTTGATTTGCTTCGTTTTATCAAGTAATCAGCAATCATATATACCAGACCTGAAACAGATACACTGATCAATATCCTAATACTTTATATCATTCTTCAGCTTGCATCCTTGAGAGTTTTCAATACGTCGTGAGTAGACCTTAATACGTCTTTAGTCCAGCAAACAAGGGCCAGAAAGTGGAAAATAGCATATTTATATTGATAAAGGGCAGGCCTTTCTGTACTGTCAATTCATAAACATTCTTCTCTTATCCCGTATATGTATTTTTCCCCCCTTTGTACTGTTGAATGAACTCTCTCCTCTCATATATACTCTAATAATTTGAACATTAACTAGCTACCAGCGTCGTTCTCTCACTTTCAACTTAACAACATGACTGTAACATCAAAATCGCCAATAGTTGAGTAACTAATCAAGAGAGCGTGACAAACAGTAGTTTTACGAAGAAAGAATGTTGAGAATTGAGACATCATATGAGATTTAAATTTTCTGTTAGGTACAGTGTGAATCATGTACACCTTAAGTCTTAAAGGAGACAGCACCAGTCTAGCTAGCTCCAGTTAGATACAGGCGAAACATCCATAGACAATATAACAAATATAAAGTAAAAACAGTAGTGTAATGTTAAAAATTAACTACTTCGTAGAAGGATTTGGTGTCGGAATTTGACTTGGAGGTGTTTGGAAAGCATAATAAGCACTTTTCGGAAGCACTTTTTTGCAAATCAAGGCAAACTTCTTTACATATTTACCTCTTACACCGTAAAAGTACTTCTGAAACCATAATTTTAATCTTATCCAAACACTCCCTTAGAACAAAATTACGGGAGGTGGTAAAATAGTTACAAGTGGAGGCGTCCCAAGAATTGAAGTGGATAAGAATAAGACATGGGAAGCAAAAACCCTAAAGCTTCATTTGAGGTTGAGGGTAGGTTGATAGTAATGGGAAACTTGAAGAAGGCGAAATAATAGAGACAGCTTCCGCTTATCTTGGCTATCATAGGGCACGCAATCATGTATCGCCATGTGCTTCGATCTGCTCTCTCACATGCTACCTCACATTATATTTCACTCGTTCCTTTCTCTCCATTATTTCAATCCCCTCCTTCGACTCTTTTTGAGCTTATTAATATCTTTAATTACTACGTACATGCATCCCTAATTACGCCTTACCCACATTATCTTTTTTACTATTCTTTTCAGTTTACACTATTAACCAGGAAAAAGAGAAACTAATACATTGTCTGGTCTGTTTTGGAAATTAACATGGCTTTCAATGGCTACTCACGCGTGCTTATTATGCTCTTGCTTTAATCACCTTTATGTTTTTATTTGCTTTTTTCTCTCTTTTCCTTTTTATTAAATCATTAACCAGGCACCCATTCCCGATAACTTTTTAACACACACAGATACATATATTCATATGGTTCAAATTTTCTTCCCTGACCGGAGATTGAAGGGGTCGGCTGGAGCCTGGAGGAATTTAAATCAAGTTTGCACAGGAATGCTCATAATGCGGCCACAAGATACCATGCCCTAAACATATTTACCACTTTATTGCAATAGGCAATAGCTAGCTAGCTTGACAAACATGCATATGACAGAGTAGTTAAGGTCAACGCCGATCATTTGAAACCAATAATTGTTAATTATTACAGCGACGGTTATTTCATAAATTGACCTCACCAATTATTTTGTACTACTTCAGACAGCGAGCTTTCATTCATTTTTTCCGTCAAAAGTGAATGTTCTGACATAAATGATTTAGCCCTTCATAATAATTAACCCGAGTTATCTTGCCATCGTTTTTTTTTTTTTTCCCTCCATTCGAATCTTGCATTTACATTAACCAGAATTTGAGATTTTTTTTTTTTTTGGCGTCGGAAAGGACGGGGTCCCACGGGCTAGAGCCCACGTGCCGAGACCAAGTAGGAGTTAAAGAACTTTTGCTAAATTTCTGCGATGTTGGATGAAAGGATGTTTGGTTTGGTGCGGAGAGATGAGAATTTGGAGTGTTGCGAGCGGAGGGTGGTCCCCGCCCCAACTGTAGGCGCGTCAACTCCACGGGTCCTCTGGCGCTACTCTTCTCCGGGAGATTCGGTTTTCCTTTATGGAGGGGTGAGGGCCCCACTGCTTTTTAATTAAGAAGCGTAATGCCACGAATATAGCGGGTCCCACTCCCCCAGCAAAGGTCAACAAAGCAGCCAATTGCAGAAGAGGGATGACTCTCTAGGCAACCGCCCTTTTTCTTTAAATGCCGATTTATCTATGGGCTTCTCCCTGTCGGCTCCCTTTCTTTTCCACGTGTCCCTTCTTTATTGCCCCCGCCTGCTTTCTTTCTTTTTATTTTATTTTCCACTTTTCAAACTTATTGTACCTTCCATTGAAGTGAAGCTCAAGCAACATCTCCACCTCCCCTTCATCATGTTGGATCTCCACCCGTCGGATCATTCCCTCAACGGTTCTGATGTGTCGATGTTTTGCCATGTCCAGCGACACCACGTCGGCCATCCTGTTCGGGATCGCGTGTCTGGATTTGGATGGTAAAGTGACGTAAGACGTACGCAGCTGTTCAAAACGACAAAAACCCAGGAATCGTTTTAAAATTTTCAGCGACGCGGCTTTGGAATTGTCGTGAAACGTTATGCCCGTTGCATATACTTTAAAGAATGATGTGTGCGTGTGTGCTGTGCTTGCGGGGGAGAACCTGTGTATTTTGCATATAAAAATGATCGGTTAACATATTTGGTTTATGTCAGGCTCAATATTTTATTTACTTTTCCTATTATTCGTGTCTTTATTTTGTCTTTAATTTAATTATGTGGCTTGATCAAATTGATCAATAACAAGTAAAATTTTCAGTCTTAAAAGGGCGTTTGGATTAGTTTTTTATGAGTAATTTTACGGGGTTAGAGGAAAGTATATCTGTAAGAGGAATTTTGTCTATACAATATTTTTTTAAGTGCTTTTTGGATCCGAAACTCCCATTTATTATTATTATTTTGCATATAATCACAAGCACACAGTTCTCTGTAGATTTACTGTTGTATATTTTATGTTTTGTTAATGCTAATAATGTCGAAATTAATATTAATGTAAGTTCATCTTATCTTTTCCTGAGTTTTTATCCGTCAACTCTTCACCAATCCCAATTTTGTCTCGTTGCTGTGCTTTTTTTTTTTTTTGGGGGTCAGGTCTCGTTGCTGTATTGAACTGTGCCTTTTAAACTGTTTGGAGATAATGTAATGATTGATGGCTTATCCTTTCGATGTGTGCTAATTATAAGTTGCTAATATTCTTGAAATTCTAATGAATATTCCTTTCCTGATGTGTGAAGTAAAAGAAATGCTAGTTGGAGAAGGCAGTTTTAGAGAAACAGCGACAGGCTCTCGTCACGGATTGACCCTGTTATGCAAACACTGATGGACCTTAAATCTCGAATACAACAGAACTACGATCCCTTGTCTACTAAAAATAATAATGCTGTGAATAACACACGGTAGTATTTACTTCTGCAGGAATTAAAGGAAAAATTGCTACGTAATCTCAAAAAAAAAATAATTACTTAAAAGTTACGACGTTCGATTCTAAATATAAGAGTTAGTTGAGTAATTTGAGTAGATTAAGGAAATAAGTTAAATTAGTTATTTGTAATAAATAGATGTTGTCTTTCCTAACATATCCTTACCAATCAAGTTTATTGGCTAAAACTATCATTATTAGAAAGATTATCTTGAAAAAAAAAGATAAATATGAGAGATAAATTAAATTAGGGTCTTATATTTGGGATTAAAATAAAAGTCAAATGAGATCTTATATTACGGACTGGAGGTATTATAATAATAACAGAGTAGTTTATAATAATAAGTCATAGTGTAAAAAATAACAGCTGCTCACTTGTTATTGAGACTTATATATAATTATTTTCTTACTTTGAGATGTCATTGTAATTCTCCTGAAATTAAATGTAAATTTTGAAAACAGAGAAAGCTTCGACTACTCAAAATTTAGTTATTTAATGAAAATGAAAGCTAACTGGTAGTAAATTACTGAAACCCTCCTCTTCGGATTCTTATGTCATTTAAGTTCTAAAATTTAGAACATGAATAATGCAGCTGTAAATTATGGAAGCTTAATTATTCATAACTGATCTAAATTTTGTAATCTGACTTTCGATTTTCAAAAATGATCATGCTTCTAATCAAGTAAAGTCGTTTTGGCCTCCAGCGGTACCAACACCCCCCCCCCCCCAAAAAAAAAAAAACAAAACAAAACCAGGAATTTGATGCTTCAGCGTCATTTTCAAAAATGAAAGCTTTAAGTACTATCTTGGGTCATTCGAAGTCCCTCGAGGGTCATTTTCGGAGAAAAGATTTTGGCAGGCAAGAAAAAATAGCAACCTTTTGGTACATGACCAGGAAAAGACAAGGGAATATGAATAGCCACTATCCTTTTCTGTTTCCCCTTTCAGGACCCTTGTCGCTAAACGAAGGGTACCCCCGCCCTAGTGCACCCATCCACCATCATCACTACTATATCCGCTATTATAATGTACGCATGGAGGCCAATCGCAGCAGCAGGATCTAAGCTCCATCCGAGAAAAATAGAGAAAAGATGTGGTCTGGGTGTTGACGTTCTGTGTTTTGTTTCATATACTATATCCAATAAGAAAATTAAATAATTTAACTAACCATAATACATGTAACTTGATCTCTTTGAAATATCCCGTATATCATTAGAGTATATATTAATTTATGAGTTAAGTAAATTAGTTTAAAAAAATGATAAATTAAAATTTTATGATTTATAATTAAATTCAACTCGTCAACTAACTCTTATATTATAGAACTGGTTTTTAGTTTCTTCATTAAGGGGATTTTAGTTAATTACTACGAACCCAGACCCACTTGAACGACGTCAACTGCAGCTTGCCAGCCGCCTTGGCCCTTTTCGAGTTTCCAACACTTGCTATACCTAATATCTTCTACTGTTTCGCTCCTTCATTTTCAGTGATGGCCTCTTTTTTCTGCGCCTTCAAAATTGAGTTACAATGGTCGATGGCTCATCGGCTGTATGCATATATATGACGGGAAACAAGATAACTGAAGGGGAGATAATTACCAAAATTAAATGGTCAGAATTACGTAATTATGAATGATAATCATAACGATAAGGAAAGCAAAATTTGGTTGTTGAAATCTGCAATTGCGTCAACAAACATGGCATTATAGCTTCTGATAGAGCAATTATATTTGCTTGAGGCTGGAATAGTGGTTGAAAGACTCCGCTTAATTAATCTTAGCGTTCCCTTTCTCCTCAGTCTCTGCCTGCAGGCTGTGTAGGTACCTAACGGGGGGCCATATGTCACTCATCAGATTCCGACCTTTAGCTGAAATATTGGATTCTTAATTATCGTTATCATTAAACTAATATGATCCTTAGGGGTATATAGGCGTACTAGTTCCTAGTTGATTTGCAGAAACATTTACTTCCTTTTCCATTTTTAACGTCAAACGTGGCTTCTTTGTATCCGCGGATGACCACCACACTTGTCTTCAGTTTATAGGCTCTATCCGGACCAGTCTACCCGTTTGATCCTTGGTTTTCTTTTCCTCTTTTTCCGCCTTGTGAGATAAGATAAGGACACATGTTTCATGTTTGGCAATTTTCAAAGGAACCCCACAAACCCATCACTTGGTGCACACAAACCCTCTTTTGTATAATTTAGACTATTAAGATATTATAAAATTGAACTTGGTTACCAAAAAGGGGTTCAAAGAGAAAAGAAGGACCTGACTATTTCTAAAGATCCCACCTCCATACATACACACACATACCCACTACTAAGCGATGCGTTTGTTTCTGCGTATAAACACATATTTAATTGTCATGAAAGGGATAGACAGGGATCGTAGACTACCAAGCTACAAAGGGATAAGATGGCGACGTTGGATATGTTATTCTAAGAAGCAACTTAATTACAAGGAAGGCTGGAATGTTCTCTTCATGAAAAGATAGATCGGGACTATCCACAATTTTTTAATTGTATATTAGAGTTATTATTGAAGATTGTAGCGCAGTAAGCAGTCCATGGAAAGATACTTGAGTACTAAAATACTTTATGTGAGAGGGTCATTGAGAAGACAGAGCTCTCCAAAGTATCACCAACTGAATAAACAAATTAAAGGCCTCATGACTGTCGCCGACACTGTGATCAATAGACCAAATTAAACAAGCGGCTCATCCGATCGAATTTTGCGAAAGCTCAAATGTGCCAAAGAAAAACAAATATTAAATTTCAATTTGCTCTCCTTTTGCTTTTTGTGCTTTTATTTGATTCATGAGTTCCAAGAGCTTCTTTCAGTATCTTGTACGGAATACATATCTAATTAACGAGTTAAGAAGCTTGGTGCCTCGAATAGTATAGACGACTCTGAGAAGGTCCTGTGCACGCAATTCATATAATAAATCTGTCTTCCCTTCGCTATCAAGATCTTGCAGGTCTTGCTATCTCTTTCGCGACGATTTCTTTTTCTAGAGTCTGTTCATCTTCAGGTCGTAAACAATTATTAATATAGTTTATTCTTCAGATTCCGTATAATGTAAGCTGAAATACGCCTACTTATAACTAAGTTTGATATGGAAAAGGAAGGTAGGATCATCTTGGGTGATAAAGCACTAGTTTACTTTTAATGTGTGTGTGTGTGTGTGTTTGGTCTGTTTTTGAACTTTCGATGGCTGGAAGGAGTTTGGTACGAGAGCAATACAGAAAAAGAAGAGAATGTGTGTGATTGAGAAAGACCGAAAAACTGAGGGAGTGGTTGGGGCCAATGGGGAAGTTACTGAATGAAGAAATAGTAATGGAAAGGAGATATGGGTCCTTTCCATTGCTGCTTTATTTTATGTACTCCTCCGGTCCTAATTATAAGACCCAATTGACTTATTTGAGGAGATTAATGAAGTAAGTTAAGTTGGTTATTTATAATAAACAAGTGTTGTCATTCTTAAAATATCCTTGCTAATTAAGTATATTGGCTAAAACTATCATTATTAGAAGGATTATCTTGGGAAAATGCATAAATATAAGAGACAAAATAGATTGGGGTCTTATAATTAGGACCAAATAAAAAGTCAAATGGGGTCTTATAATAAGGACCTGAGGAGTACCATTTTTCTTATTGTTGTTCAATCATGAGATTCCCATATTCATATATATGTGCCCTGGTGGTATCCTACATGTCATTCACACAAACACACACTTCTTTTATTTCTAACCCCAAAATCAGAAGAATTGTGCGCATTCCAATTAAGCTCATCTCTCATCAGGGCCTTCATTCCACCGCAGCATGCAGTACTTTCCCTCTCAGTTCCTTAGCTTTTTTTGTGATCAAAAGCAAAAGCATAAGAACTTGTGGGCGTGGTCCAGACCAGCCACTAATCCTATATAAAAGTTCCATGGCCACAAAATTCTTCCCGCCAAGTCCCTACTCCATAATATGATCTTTCTGTGGCTGCTTTTTGGACATAGGGATGCTGCCTAGCTAGCTACTGCGACTCCTTTGGAACTTGACGCGTATGGTTATATATACCATCTAGTATCCATTAAAAATACAGCCATTTTTCACTTTGCCCTGAAAATAGAGTAACTTTGGCAAGAAATTTCGCTTCTCCATATATCTGTCATCTGTTAAAGCGGTCCAGCTCAGTGTATTTTAGAGGGCACAAGCTAGCTTGAGTTGATCTCCTTTGTGCTTTTGGAAATATATAGGGGAGCAATGATGAAAATCACTACACGCTCTATCTCTTTAGAATAATCATTGCTTCTTTCCTCAATGCTGACTAAACGCAGTTTCATTCAAACAAGGAAAGGATCATCCCTCTTGTCCTATTTTCATGCTTTACTTGGAAAAGAAACTGTCCTTGGTTTACTCGCCAAAATTATGAAAACAAAAGATTATATATAATTTTTATAGCATTAGTTCATTACTGATGATTAAATCATAGATTTATTATCTTCTTGTGTTTATTAGCAGGTAGCAACAGGTTTACACCAGGGACTAGTCATCTTGAAAGCCGACGCAAGATTTCGCCCCGTGGGCTGATTGAGGTTAAGAAGGGCTTCCTGGCCCAACGACAATGCCGGCCCATGATCAGCCCGTTAAAGGAAAAGTTCTCCTCGTCCTTTTTTGGGTCTAAATCCAGTTCTTAGAGGTCACCTTTCTTCTTTTTGAGCTTTCCATTCTGGTTTTACATGAAAACATGGTCAGCCCAAAACTTTGAACTTTACCTTCCGGTTTTACATGAAAAACATCAGCCCAAAACTTTGTTTATATGATAATTTTTAGTCACCGAGAGACCAGATTATTCATCAATAAAGTCTTCATATTATTATTAAGTGTCGATCCCAGTAAAAAGAGTTTTGACAGTTTATGCACAAAATCACGAGTTTGAGTTCGTACAAATGTAGACAACGTTTTTAGAAGAGTTGCCTCCAATGGGGTCAGATAATGTTCGAATCTAACTCAATTAGATAGCGATATATATATATATATATATATATATATAAAAACCTTCATATTAAACACACTCTTTAATAGGACATGAACTTAAATATTATAGTGATGATTGACACATTACCGAGAATACTGTTAATTACTTAATTTAGATAATTTACTCCTTTTTTGCCAAAAGATTACGTATTTATTCGTTCGGAATATGAGCTTTATAAAGTGATTTTAAACTTGTTGATTAACGGTTTGTGTCTTCCGTACGTCCACCCATTGTGTTAATTATGATGTAGCGTTAATTTCATTGCTCTTTTAGCTTATAATGTAAAGTTGACCTAGTATATATAATGCAGTTCATAATTCCTAAAGGAAGTGACCCAATGAGGATCAAAGCGTTATTATTAATTACCAGAATGTTGCTTTCAGACAAATAAAGTATCACCGATTCGGTCATACCAAAAATGTACGGAACTTTTGCCCCTCCATATTGATGTCTTGTGTCACAGCTTGTTAATTCCATAACAACCACACGTACGTCCTTTCAAACTAAACCAACACAAATATAACACTTTATTAGATGTTATATATATATATATAGCCGACCTGATTTTTTAAAAAAAAAAATTTTATGGGACAATCTCTTTTATTTTGCCGAATCTTCGACAATTATATATGCCATAATAGCTTCTTTCTGGCGCATACAAGACATATCACTTTCATATTATGCAAGTGATGAAAAACTTTCTAGTGGTGATCGAAACCTGCTTTAATTAGAGATAACAATTAATAATCACTAACGTATGCATGTTAAGAACGATAGACATCCCTTCTTTGGAGCAGCTACAACATCTTACTTGATAATATTATAAGGCATTTATTATATTAATAAATTATTCCAGGACTTAGGAGATAAAGATATTAGGTAGAGCACCATCTATATATCGTCTTCAAGGCACTGTATATATTGGGAGGACGTGGGGCGTTTACATAAAGATATAGGGCATTAAGGCATATTGATAAATAAATATAGAAAGGAGATGATCAAATTGGAAGACGGTATTGGGCGAAACCTGGACATGATAATATATATTAATTTATTTGTTTTGTTGAATTTTATAATTTGCTTAATGGAAGTCCCATTACTTATGTCAATTTGTCTTAAATTACTGACAATCACCATAGAGTCTGAGACACAATTGTTTTTTTTTCTTTTTTCTGTGTTCTAATTTTGGGTTAGTGACTTACAAGCTGTAAAGCTCCTATTATGTGCGAGTTAGTGCCTACAGCAGAAAGCACCCGTCAATTTAATATAATTATCATTTCTAAATTTAAATTATTAATTAAAGTCACGCTGACATCCTTATAATAAGCACGAACGAATCCCTGTTGAATAAGTAAGCCCGATATTGATTGACTGTTCAATAAATTATTAATGATAATTGCTAAGTTTATATTAATTTCTAAGATGAATGTGGATATTAAAATAATTAAATGGAGTCTTCTTGATAGAGAGAGACGTACACATAAAAATCAGGTGAATCTTATTTTAAGTCACTTGCTCTGATCTGTAGATTATGATAACATAATACGATAGTACATGAAACATTTGTTCGATTTTATTATAGGCCACACGCTATGGTGACGCCGTCCACTTGTCACCAGTTAATTTTTTTTTAAAAAAAAAAATCTCAGGATAAGTAATGAGTTGCATAATCTTTTTCCGACTTAATGATCAAGAGCGACTTGTACTATTAATATTTGAAAACCCAATGTATATAATTTTATGAATCCTTACAGGATTATAATTGCATGCAGTTTTATGTAATTAATCAAGTGTGTGTGTGTGTGTGTGTTTCCATGCATCGCATGAAGTTTCAGAGATGAGTCACATGAATATTTGGCACCAAAAATCCCCTTAAACACACATACATATAGAAATAGCTGTAATATATGGATTTGTGGTTAAACGAGCAATAGACATAGATCTCTAGGTATCTTTTGTAAGCATGTCTCATCTGACGACGTAAGCCTGTCCTCCACATTCAACATTTATTTTATTCTAGGGTTCTCGTTTTAGCAACTTAACTATTTCTCCGTACAATATAAAACCTAAGTAGTTTGTTAAAATTTTCAAGTATTACTGTGGATGCAACATACTTTATCAGGGCTAAGCAGTGTCAAAAAGGATAGAATAGGAATCGAAACTTTCATGAATTAAAATTTTTAAGGCTTCAGAAAGGCTGAAATATGTAATCGCACACTGTTAATTAACTAGTCCTATTTTTTATTCCAGCTGTCTTATTTTGGTTGGTGATGACCTAATTCAACGAAGTTACGTTCTCACTTATTGATCTGATTATATATTCGACGAGTTAAAGAATATACTAGTATATTAATTAATTTGGAATTTTTAAGTGGGTGGCTTGCATGCAAACTAAAGGTGTTCACTAGTTAAACCTTTTCATTGAGCCCAAGAAATGAAGAGTGACTCACCGTCACCGTCATCTCATTCGTTTTCTCATTAATTTGCAGGCCTGCTCTGAAAAATATTTTTTGATCAGAAAATAAACCCAGCTTGCCAGCCAGCCATGGCAACACGTTGAACCAATTGTTTCACTAATCAAATTCTATAGATGAGTGAAGCGCATGTAGATCAGCAATGAATTCTTCAAGTCAGCACGTACATTTATTATGAATAATCTTTACTAGACTCGTCACATTAGTGGTCACTATGCAATTTTAGTTTCTTTTTGAGGCAATAGTGTACTGTACAATTTTATTACAATTTCTGTTTTATTGATTATTGCTCTAAAAGCCGAGGCATTTGGTGGATGAACTATTAGAGAGTCACGAGATTCTCTGATCAGAATAATTTATTATCTCCTGTTCAACACTAGAAGCAGCAACCGATGCGCACCTCATCATAAAAGAAATTGAAAAAAAGTGTATTCTTCGAGTTGCATCAGATGACCGAATTTTTGTACCCTATATATGTCCTTCGGAAGCAAACTTCCTTCCACAACCTCAAGCCTCGATCTATCTATCAAATAGCTCTTCTTCTCTGGTTTGGTTAGCCTTAGCTTATAAGAGCCATGGGAATTGAGTCAGGAACACAAGTGAAAGAAGGAGGTTGGTGGAACTGCCTCAAGGATTTGCCCCACAAGTCCAAGTCCAAAGTGATCAGCTTCGCGGAGGGCATAAAGAAGATTGGAAAAGATGATCCAAGGAGAATCATTCACTCTCTAAAAGTAGGATTAGCTCTCACACTAGTCTCTCTCATATACTACTGGAGGCCTCTTTATGATGGCTTTGGTGTTGCAGGAATGTGGGCTGTCCTCACTGTCGTTGTCGTGTTTGAATTCACCGTAGGTAGGTTCATACGGATAATCACAAAACTCATGTATTTTTATCATATCACGGACAAATGTATATGTCTGAATTATGTAATATGCTTGTATTGTTTCCGATGTTCAGGTGCGACCATTAGTAAAGGCATAAATAGGGGATGTGCAACATTAGTTGCAGGAGCTCTAGGATTTGGAAGTCAACACTTGGCTAATTTATTTGGAGAAAAAGGAGAGCCTGTTGTACTCGGGACCCTCGTCTTCATTCTGGGTAAATAAAAGAGATGAATGGTCGTGAATGTGTTTGAAACGAATAGATCTGTGGGGCTAAATTGTTCGTTTTTATGTGAATGCAGCGGCAGGCTCTACATTTTCGAGGTTTTTCCCAAAGATAAAGGCAAGATATGATTATGGAATGGTGATATTTATATTAACATTCAGTCTGGTCGCAGTATCAGGGTACAGAATAGAGAAACTCTTCGAGGTTGCTCATCAAAGGTTCTCAACCATTATAATTGGGGGAGCAACGTGCATGATAATATCCTTATTCGTCTGCCCAGTTTGGGCAGGCGAAGACCTTCACAAGTTGGTCGCTTCCAACATTGAAAAGCTAGCTAATTACCTCGAAGGTAAATATATACTGATATTTATAAGATTTATTTACTTCATGTTGTTGCATGCGGACACGTCGCGTCTTTCTAATTTAACTCCTGGCGTCGTTAATTTTCAGGTTTCGACGCTGAATATTTTCAGCGCTCAGAGGATAAAGCAAAACCTGAAAAATCAAAACTTGAAGGATATAAGAGTGTTCTGAATTCCAAAGCAAGTGAAGAGTCCTTGGTGAGCATTGAAAAGTGTCTCTTCTTTTCGAGATTTTGTTTTGCTCTGCATTCTCGTCACTTCTCAGGATCTTATATAATTTCCACAATATCAACAGGCAAATCTAGCCAGGTGGGAACCGGGACATGGCCGATTTCGTTTTCGTCACCCTTGGAAACAATACCTCAAGATTGGAGCACTTTCTCGGAACTGTGCTTACAAGATGGAAGCTCTCAGCGGTTACCTTAGCACTGAAATCCAAGTAACCCACTTACTCATAGTTTATAGATATAAATCGAACAGTTTGTAACCCACTTCTCCTACACCTACTTTTCTTAATATTATATGGATTTTGCTTGCTGCAGGTGTCTTTAGAATTTAATAGGAAAGTTCAAGAATCATGCACGAAGATGACTTCTGAATCAAGCATCGCACTGAAAGCATTATCTTTGTCCATTAAAACAATGAAAGAGCCTTGTGAAGTAAAACCCCACCTGGAGAATTCTAAAACCGCAGTTAAAGACCTCGAAATCGCAGTCCAAACTGCCTCGTTAGAGGACATAGACGTCTTAGCAATAGTTCCACTTGCCACGGTGGCATCCATACTCGTAGAAATCACAAGGACAGTGGAGGAAATATATGAAGCTGTCTCTGAACTCTCCAACTTGGCTCATTTCGACAAAGTGGAGCCCAATGTCTCGCCGGAGAAGCCACACTTACTTCATCGAGGTGTTATCAATCCTGTCGCAGACGGTGGTAATGCAGATCATATTGAAATTATTACCATCCAAGGTTCAGACACTGGGAAGGAAATTGCATCTTGTAAATAGATTGATTTTAAATTTACTTGTTATCCGTTACTGCTAATTTGAGAGAGGCCAGCTAGTAAGTCGCTTACTCAACAGTTTTTCTCCAGGTTGAGTATTAAAATGTAGTCTCTGACCTCATCTTTTAGATAATATTGTTGTATGTGGGATATTAAAGAAAATAACTTAGGGAAATTAAATTAAACTAGCAAAGCGTCTGAGCCACATTTGGTGCTTCTCGCTCCCATGACTCCGATATACTACCTTCGGTCCTTAATATAAGAGTTAGTTGACTAATTTAAATAGATTAAGAAAACTAATTTAGTTATTTGTAATAAATAAGTATTATCTTTCCTAAAATATCTTGTTAACTAAGTGTGTATTTTTAAATTACTATTATTACAAGAACTATTTAAAAAAAAGATAAATATAAGAGATAAAGTAGATTGGGGACTTATATTTAGGACCAAAATAAAAGTCAAACAAACTCTTATATTAAGGACCGGAGGGAGTATCCGAATAATAAAAGAAAGTGCGCAAAAATGAAGAAGCCAAAATAGAAGTGACACGGGCAATTTGCTTTTCCCTGAAGATGCTTGAAAGCTTATACCCTGAGCTTCAATGAAATTAATGGATGATTAACGTACATATGACGCTGAATATATTTATAAAAACTGAAAATTAGTTTAATGATACAACGATTGATACGTATTATAGGTCTATGAACAGTTGGCACTACTTGTAGCTTATGACCAAGAATCACTCCTACCTCGTAGTAGTAGGGAGATGCTTTTCTAAACTAAACACTCATAATATCAGACCTTTATACTAGTGTATATAAAAGTCTTATATTTAGAATTGGAAGAGTAATATATACTCCTCCGGTCCTAATTATAAGACCCAATTGACTTATTTGAGGAGATTAAGGAAGTAAGTTAAGTTGGTTATTTATAATAAATAAGTGTTGTCATTCCTAAAATATCCTTGCTAATTAAGTATATTGGCTAAAACTATCATTATTAGAAGGATTATCTTGGAAAAAAATACATAAATATAAGAGACAAAATGGATTGGGGTCTTATAATTAGGACCAAATAAAAAGTCAAATGGGGTCTTATAATAAGGACCGGAGGAGTATATCAACAAAGATTAGCGTAACTATTGAAAAATGAAAAACATTACTCTACTAAAGAAAGGTTCAAGAATACAACACTCTTGACTTACTAGAGTCAGTCTTCATGATTTTATAACTGCGGCAGTTATGACCAAGAAATGCAGCTGTCTGCAATATATAATATTGAGACATAGGTTTGACAGCACAATTCGAAGAAACCATATGCTTTATATATATAAATACATATATATATATATATATATATCCTCCACAGTGAGAATGGAATATTCAGCCAAAGCATTTGAGACTTCTAGCACTTGACTTTTCTTAGTATATGCAATTGAAGTCCAATTCCCAACAAAATAGCAGTCAGCATATACTTATAATTACAGGAAATCTTAAAGGTGAAACAAAAGAGGGTGGCATGCATATGCATATGCACCTAAAAGACGTGAGTTATTTTGAATTCATACGTATATTAATGTTATACATAGCTCGATCTTTATTTTTCTTTCACACATTTCATGGTCAACTAAAACAGATGATCTGTTCCCTGACTCCCTAATTGCAATTTTTTATCAGATCATTACAATCAAATTCAATTTTTTTCCCCGCATAAAAACATTTTTCAGTTAGTATCCATTTGTCTGTTTAGTAACAAAATATCTGATAACTATATTCTTGCAAGAGAAAGAGGGACTTCATATATACAATAAATACAATAAAGAGCAAGGATAAACAATTTCGTTGGTGTGTTTAAATAAACACAAGGTATGCCAACAAAAAAATTAAAAATAGTTGTATACTTCTGCTTTTTCTTTGGGTTAAAAAGTATGCTTCTGTGTACTCTGTCTTCCAATAACTGAGATAAGCAGTGAGTGGCTACTATCCCATAGTCCAAGGCAGAGCCTTGAACTAAAAGCTGAACATTCGACAGCTGCCAAATCACTAGGATCTCAATTTAAAAAAATAGCAGAAAGGATCTTATGCATCGAACAATCAGAATTCAGAAGTCTTTAGAAAAAGACGCTCATTGTTAGCATTAGCTTGACTTCAGTGTCTACATACATTGTTCCTTTTGCTGCCCGAAGAAGAGTCCAAATTAATTGGGAAAGCTTCTTCGAATGTCTTTTGAAGTAGAAAATTGCCCAGCCCTTCACTCTTAATCTGGGATTAATTAGAAAAATATACAAGTTCACAAGCACGGACTCTCCCCAAGAAGAACGGTGCGAACAAAATCAAAGGAAGCAGTACAAAATATGCAATTTTTTTACGCCATCAGCAATATGCATGCTTTTTGATATTAAAGTCATGATCATCAGTTTCCCTCCTTGTTCCTTTTTCACTCCAATGGATAAATTTGCATGCGCTGAACTACATTTGATTTTTTTTCAGTTTACATACACGTGTTGTTCTCAACAACAGTTTTCCTCAGTGGAGATATTCTTCAAGTGCCTGCACCCATAGGCTCCCTCTATTTCCTCTCAAATTTTATGATTTCCCCAATAACTAACAAGATGCATATATATATATATATATATATATATTGTTAATGGTATAAATAGGAACAGAAGTAAGCATGGGCTTAATCAAATTAGTTACAACAAGTTGCAACTAAAAGACATTCCAGATCCTACACACGGTGAGCGCTATGTTTTCTATCTTCGTCTTCAAACATTAACCTAGTTGGAGGGATACCACTTACCGGTCTTTCATGGGAATCACGTGGCTATTAATTAATACCGCACGCACGAAATGGGAAGCAGGATGGCATGTGACACCATAGTTTAAAGGGAAAATTTATACCCGTCTCACGTAGGATATATTGCAGATCAGAACTTTTCAGATATTTAAAATTTTTATTGTTTCAAACGTTGTCTAAACCTTGATCCGGAAAGGAGAATTTACGAGCACTTCTTTTGAGCTGCTTATCAGTTTTATATATGTTTCGTCGCTTTTCTCCGCCACACTCTCTCCCTCTCTCTTTTTGCAAAAGAAGGTAGGATAGCAGATTAGATGAGCCTGGGCGTGGGCACCCATCATCGTATAAAATGGAGTAATGGACATAAGGCCCCCGGGGGAGATGGTCTAATTTGTGAAGGATGGCGTAGAAGCTCTTTGAATCCCAGTGCTTCATCAGACTGGTTAGATGTATTTTGTTCACAGAAAAGGGCCAAACAATCATATTCAAAAACACTTGATTCTGTGATCTGTCATACGATTGAATTTGTGACGCCTATACTTGTGAAGATTACACATGGACGATCATACTATGATTTCTATGTTTGTCTAATTTTTCTTTTCTTTTGGGCAAAAAAAAATACTGTGCATGGGATGAGTTCTTTGATATATTTTACGTAAGGTCCTCTTTAAATGCCTTGTGATCATTCGTTACGATAACTCACATTCAATGATAAGATGCCTTAGCTAGTCTTTCTCGGGAGATTTGAACTGTATTTACGAATAGCTACCAGTTTTATGTCTCCAACACAGTAAATATTGTTAATTCAGGACAGCAACAAAGCTGAAATCTTCTTGAAGGTTACAGACAATGACGAGGACCGTGCTTCAACTGAATGGGAAAATTGGGGGGGGGGGGGGGTTTGCTAGCAAAACACACACAACATATTTAACTAATGTAATTGGTTTATTCAAACCTTCAACATCCTCAGTACATGTGATGTTTGTTGCATTTTCGTCAAACGGATGCTTATCCATAGAATTTTACTCACTTTACAAGGAGGGAAAACATGTCACAAGGGAAAACTGAAATTTTGGCATTCCGGATGTGTATGACAAATAAGCTGCATAAACTTAGGAGTGATCGCATGAAAGATCCTAATTACAACTAATTACAACCACTAACTATTATTATAGTTAACGTTACGAATTCAACCTGGTAAATCTATTTGCTATTCTATTCAGCATTCACTAAGTCAAGAGATTGTTCTTGCAGTGCTGATAATATCCTAAGTCCCAGAAATTGCTCCACTAACTACTAGTCTATTTACCAGCCATAGATAGGATTTTCTACCTGAGGGGGCAAGAGATGAAGGTCTTTACAGTGCTGCTTGTCATAGTCACGTGTACCAGGTATTGCTCCAGTACAAAGCCTCAGGAATTCATTACCAGTGAAGCAATAGTGAGCAAAAGCCAGGCCTCCATCTACTAGTTCCGTCAGATTAGGCATTGATGCGGACCTTGCAACAGCCTTTCCACCTTCCTTTTCCCCTTTAAAGACTTTGTCAAGCTCAGAATATTGCATGAATCTTTGAGTAGCAGCTTCCCACGAAAGCTGATATCTTTGCTCAGGGGTGAGAGGATGGGGTTCGTTGGCCAAAGCTTCTTTTACTTTTGCCACAAAGTCTTCAGGTGTCTTGTAAGTCAAACAATTTGGGAATGACATAAAGAACTGGTTTGATGGATGATCAGCACACACCACAAATTTTCCCATGGCAAGCGCCTCAGCTGTAGCTGTGCAGAGCACGTCACTAATACTAGGATTTATAAAGACTTTGTACCTTCAAGAAAGGAGGAAAAAGTGTCAAAAGATTAGCCAAATTGAACAAAAAGCTAGATCATTACTAGTATCTGGTTGACTTAAACAGTATCCCGTAGGTGGAGGCATTGAAGACATGAACAGTTTCAACATTGCAGTCTCCATAAAATGTAGTTACTCTATGCTGCAACTAAAAGCAGTTACTTTTCTTAATTAACTTACATATGGTTTATGATAATGCAAGGGTTCTTTCAGGTGAATAAATTCTAACATTCCAAAAAAAAAAAACCATTTCAATTTATCCTTACCCATGAAGAGAATCATCCGCATGGTCTCTTCCTTTCTGAAAGTTGAGATTTAAATCCAATCTTCTAGCTGCACTCTGAACTTCATGAGCGTCCTCTCCATTTCCAAATACATCCAACTTGAATCCATCAAGGTCGCTCTTATGCTTCGCTAATAAGTCTATCAGTTCCTTATATCCCTTCGCCCATACCATCTTTCCCAAGAAATATGCTCCTTTTGTAAAGGCTTTCTGCCCAAGCTCCCTCTCTGCAGCGATCTTCTCCCCAATTTTCAGAAACTTGGGATTCACACCATGAACATTACAAATTTCAGACTTGGGTAAATCCTGAGTGGCAGCTGAAAGACGAAGAACCTGGATAAAGATGAACAACTTAGGTCCTTCTGTCTTGTTAAGTTCTCCAATAACAATCTAACTCCGATGTGCATTAATAAAGGGGAAAAAAATTACTCTATATTTTTTCGAATTATCACAAGTGCTAGCTTACGTGCTCAGGATAAAAATCATACCTTGTTGCAGTATGCTCTTGTCACCCAGTTGTTTATGTGTTTCACAAGGAACGCTTGGAGGGCCCCATTTTTCTCTCTCTTGATGTATTCCAAGTAATTTGTGTGGACAATACCAACAACATGATTGAATTTGTCTGTCCAACGCCTACCATGATGGTACCAATTCAAATGTTCAGGTTCTTCCAGTATAGCGATGTCCGCTTCCTTAGATGGTATGAACTGAGAAGTGTCTCCAGCAGGTATAATACTACGTCTTGCTTTTGAAAACTAAACACAAGAAGGACAAATACCTCAGAATCGACTATAATTTAAATTTGATACAAGGTAGCATATTGCTAACTTCATAAAAGAATTACCTTCCCAGGATAAAAGGAAACTTTAAAGTCTGGCTTGAAACCAATCCTTTCCTCAAGCCAGTTCCGTATATAAACTTCCTGTTCTTCTGGTGAACTAAAAGTGAGATTGCCAGGATAAACTAGTTCTTGATCTGACTTACAAAGCCACGGAACCAGTAAAGTAACTTTTTGCTTTGCAGATTGTGATAGATATGCTGCTCGAAATAGTGGATTCACAGCTGTTCCTGTCATCCAAGGAAGACTAGCAGTTGTAACTATTGCAACATGTCTTTCGGTGCCTGATGGGTCATGCTTTGCATGTTCTGTCCAGAGCCCACCATCATATCGGTGCCCTGTGCTCTGAAGGACGCTTGCTATTCGCAAATCCAATTCATCATTTATATTTTCATTCCCAAGAGCAGAAGATTCTTCCCCAGATAGGGACTGCAGGAAAAGTTGGTTTTTGCGTTTGCTATACAAGCTTTCCACTATCTTGTCACATATCTCTGCAATCGCATTTGAACAAACTATCAAAACTCACAAAAGGATAAAGTGAACCCTACATGAGATGAAAGAAACAAGGAACAGCTGACCGCTACATAGTAAAGTAATACAATTTCCATTGAACACGTATAAAGCTGGATAAAACCTGACAAATAATTCCCACGTAAATTCTGTACCTCTTCTGACTCCAAGTTGATCCAAAAATGGCTCAGATTGCCTGACAAAACTGGCCAAAAGTTCAGGCACATCCAATGGCGGCACTTCCTGCAACAAATGTTAAAGGGAAAAATATAAAACATGGTACTTGATCTAAAGCATGGGCTGAGGTGCAGAAATACAAGAATCAATTTACAGGAAAGCTAATGAAGCATGCAAAATTACGTTTAACCACAACGTACCCCTCATTTCTCCCTTATAGTATTGATCAAAAGACTTACAATACACAATGGTCTAACGTACAGAAGTTAGAGCCTCCCATTGACAAACTTTGTTTCTTTACAGCGATGAAGTGGATAATATGCAGCAGGCAAGTTTATAAAACCAAAGGTAACTAAAGAAAATTGGCACACACCTTTGAATCTTGAGGCTCCATGCACATTGATTTCTGCAAGAAATGAAGAAATGATATCTTAGAATACAAGTATTGATAAAATTTATGCTCCAATGTGAAACGTCCACATAGTCACTTTAAAATACAAACTACTGAAAAAGAAGATTTAATAAAAGTTTACCACACACATGAGCTTATCACCTGATTTCTTAATAGAATGCAAACACTTATGCAACGAGCATAAAAAAGACAGCAATTGTATCGTTGGTTGCAACTTAAATTGGGACTAATTTATAGGCCTGCCATTGAAAACAATGTGAAAGCAGAATGCGAATAGTCTGATGCTGCATCGTATATAAAAGCTTAGTTGCGGAATTGGGCCACAAATCAGCACCAAAATGGGTGTGTGGGTGCGCGTATGTAGCTATAGAGTTTACTTGACACATGTCAAGTTAGGATAATGAAAGCCTCAAAACTGGTTCTGGAAAGCTTTGTTCTCCCTTAAAGGTGGCACTTGCCAAGATAATATCAAGTTATCTTTAACAAGAAAGCAACTAATAGCAGTTTCAGCTTAAAGTACGCATAGAAACACCGAACCACTTGCTTTTACCATGAAACCGCACAATCTAAAAAATGTTAAGGGGGGAATTAATGAATTAGAAAGCAAGAAGAAACGTACCAAGCCTGATTTTAGTTTCTCCACAAATTCGCCATTCTTGAATCCATCAAAAATCTCTACAGACGACCTCCGTTTCTCAAACTCTTTAAACGTTGTCTTCAAGGCTCGAATTGGCTCCCAATCCCTGGCGGACTGCCCTTCCCCATCCGCTTCACCTTCTCGCTTCCACTCCCCCCAGAACTCTCTAAAGTTCAATCTCCTAGCTCTCCTACCCCTATCAAAATCGAGAATTTCATCCCCATCCTCAACCTCGGATACAATTGCATTCTTTATCGCTGACAAATCGATCCGAATCCTCGACCTGGGCCGCCACTTCTCGAGAACCTTTTTACTGAAATCTGGCGACGAATAGGCCCGTCGAATTTCAGACAGCTTGGGCTGCAACTTCTTTACAAAATCAATCTCGGCCTGCGGGGAAGCCCGTATGGCCGGAACGGAAAACGGGGAAGCAGAATTGAAAAAGTTCTCCAGCTCGCGGTCGAAAGAGGTGGCAAGGTTCTTGAAGGAGTTGGCTCGGTCTCGCATCAAACGGAGATCGGCGTCTGCAGAATCCCGAACCTCCCGCCAACCCTTGGAGATGAATGAAAACGCGCTGGAAGAGGGGGAAGTCTGACTCGGGGTGGCCATGGCGGGACGTGAACTAGGAAGTAAGGACGCAAGGAAAGAGCTTTTCGTGGAGCTCGTAGAACTGAGAATTCAGAAGTCCTGAATCATATAGGTGAATGCTGGGAACGCGAGCAGCGCTTGCCACAAGAAGAACAAAGAAGTGGAAGAAACGAGAAAGGACTAACAACGGTTTAGAATTTGTAAGTTGACGTGGATGAGAATCACGTGAGGTGCTCATATGGCGGCGTCCTATTGGGTAGTGGAGTTTCGCGCTAAAGGGTATTTATATTCTTCTTGGGAGAATATGCTCAGATCGGGAAATAGAGCCGGGTCGGGTTTGTCACCGCCGCCCTTCGATATCGAAGTTGTTGAATCGCAGTTACGGGAAATTATTCACAAGTAAATCTCAATTAAAACATTAAATAGAGAAAGATGATATAGAAAATTAATTTTTTTATAAATTTTATTAATTCTGCTTGTAAATAATGGAACCTAATCTGTAAATATGAAAATTTGTTTTTTAACACGACTCGAATTGTTAAATTTAATTTATAAATACAAAATTTTGAGACTCTTTTTTTTTTTTGACTAGGACTTATGGGTCATTTTCTCTTACATCTATCAACGTTAGAAGAAATTAGCCAATACAAAAATTCAACTTCAACTTTGTCTTTTTGCTTATAATTCATCTAGGTTGATACATGGTTGATCATCTATTAGCGTAAATGCTTTTTTAGTCACCTGATTAATAAAATTCAGCTTTTGAATCTTCTGTGGGTTTGACTTATGCAATTTTATTTAATATACTAATATACAAAATAAAATTTATTAAAGCAATTACGCTATTCATAAATTATAAATAATATAATTCAAATAAAAATTTTCATCCAGAACATTCTCATAATCTATTTTAAAATGAAAAGGCCAATTATGCTAACTATTTTTATTTTTGAGTGATGCTTGCTAGTATTTTAAAGGCACGAGCACGAAGTTCTAATTATTCGCCAATACCAAAGTTATTAAACATGAAATTCAAGTTACATATCTTATTATGCGAAAGGCAAATCTTCGATGCAATTTTATATTTTTCAGAAAAAATGTGTTGATAATAGTAAAGGGTTAAAAAAAATAAAAGAAATCAAATTTAATTGGTTCCCAATCGGACGGTGGAAATTATTTCACGAAACATGTGTCATAATTAGTTGGTAGAAATCTACTTTTTAAGGGGGAATGCGTGTCAATATGTGCTAGTGAGTAGTCAGCAACTTTAATTAAGGACCGCGTAATATAATGCGCACAAAGGAGGGATGAATAGGTGGAAGCTAAATGAGCATGACAGCTGACAACGAACAAGAAGGACCGAGCAAGTCCTCCTTATTAACTTGAGAGATGTCATTGGAAGCTGAGAAGGATATTTGAGGGACCAAGCATCCCTGTTTCTCTCTCTGCTTCCATGGCATGGACGAGTGGTTTGCTGCTACTGCTGCCCCATTCCCTTTCAGTGGAGTACTGCCAATATGCACCCATCATTCCTTGTCCTATCTTGCCTATCTTGTATTCTATCTGCGGTTCTGCAACACGCGTTATCAACTTCTTTGATTTTCATTGCAAGCTAGAGGTGACCATCTACCAAATAAAATTGACGGTCCACTTTAGAGGAACAAAGAAGGGGCCAATGAAAGACTTAAACGTCGGGCTTTATTAGAGCCCACTACCATGGAACTTTGACTTGACAAGGTTTTGTAACAAGGGAGAAGGAATAATCCTCTTCGTTGGCTAAACAGGGACCATCCTCCTCTCCTTTGCCGGATGTCTGTCCCACTTATCTTAGGACACTTGTTGATCAAGAGTGCTTGGGATCTAATATCCCCCATAGTCTAGTTTTTCCTTTTGTTTTAGGGCATGGCCCTCTGTCTCGTGAGCGAAAAACTTCTCATTGTACCCCAAAAGAAAAAAAAAACTCAAACTTCTCAGTAAAGAACTTTAATTTTGCTCAACAAATCTTTGATTTCCCCAGGGTACAATAACCACAGAAGACTAGACTCGCTAAATATTAGTATAATCAGACAACTGCCACTGTTGGGTCAAAAATTTTAATAGTTCCCCAGTTTCCTCATTCTAAATATGCAGGCGCCGGCAGAGATTACAAAACAGTTTACACGAAGATGAAATGAAATATAGTGGTGCATGAGTCAGCCAATAGCAGAGCCAGCACGGGCATAGAGATCAAGTCAGCACTCAAATCCTTGCTTCCAGCTCAAACAAGCAAAACTGCATTTATACAGCCGTCATTTTCTGGGTTGTTTGTCACCTGGGCATATTTACCTGGATTATCACAAATACAACCAGCACATTAGTCAAATTATCCGCGAGTGGTTAAAAAACACGTGGGTTAGGCTGATAATCATACCCCATACAACTTTCCCAGCAGGGGTGACCAGACCAAGTTCACTGACATTCACCTGAAATTCAAATTGACCAATAAAATTTAGTAACACTGTCATTCTCAGTTTCTCGAAACCCTTACAATACCATTGCCCAGTGGAAGCAGATCGATAAACAAAATGGCAAGATGGGATGTCATGAGACAGCTTAATCCCATCAGAACCCCATTAGATTGAAAAGAAACCTCCAAGTAGATCAGGAGATTTACCTCAATGATGGTTCCCTTGGTCATGACACCAAGAGAGGTGTACATAGGACCATTTGGATTTTTCTTCACTCCAATTATCTCTAGATTGAAGGTGCATTTCAGTTCTGGATGCGTCACGTGAGCTTTAGTAAACCGCAATCCCGTAGGTCGTATGAAACGCTCATATTTTGGAGGTTTTCTGGTAAAACCAGGCCCAACAAATGTAGCTTTTGTGACCATCCTCTTCCATTGTTTAGCTGCAAAATGGTAGGTTATCATTTATCATGTGCAATTCTAGCATGGGAATACATCATTACATATCCTGTTTAATATAATCATATAACACGACTTCGTTTCTTGAAAACGAAATGCATCAAAAGACCAAAGATCATGGACGTAGACTACATTCAGCAGTAACAGGACCCTTGAAGATCACGAAACCCAAGCTCAAGAATTAGCATATAATGTTAGCCACAGCTTCAATTTCAGTGATCAGTCCCCCAAAAAAAAAAAAATTAGCCACAGCAAAAGGAAGAACTTCAGGGCTCAAGCACCTAAATCGATTCAAGCTACAGATGGAGATCACTTGGCTTCATACATAATCAAGCTAATAAAGGGCAAGAACACTTTATCCACACACGCACACAGAGAACAAGGACAAGTTAAGCCAACAATGAGTAGACAATATGAAAAATACTATCACAGTTCAAAATAATGTCTTAATATTTAAGGACCCCCCCCCCAAAAAAAAAAACCAAAAAGTAAATAACTTCTATATACCCTGTTTAATGTATTGCACCAGCCAGCAACCGGTACCATATGTTTCAGAGTTAGGAATTTATGCCAATTATTATCAAAATAAACAACTTAATCATAAAGAGACCATCAAGGCATATGACTTACTCTTTCTTTTGCCAGACCTGACCACTTTGAACATCTCATCTTCAGCCACTGGACGCACCTAAACCAAAAAATTGCATTAAAGCCCTTATCCCCAACACACTCAAGCAAGTTACCCACCACATGGGCTTAGAAGCAAAATAAAAACAATCGTTTTACATTTTGGAGCACAAGATTGGGTGCAATTTTACCTTAGGTAGAGGAACATCCCATTTTCCAGCCTTCTCCTTCCTTTTCTGCTTAATGGTGTTGCTAAGAACCTAATTATTTTTTATATTATTAAAAAAAGTGTTAGTTCACTTTACATAGAATTCAGAGGAATCAGATCAATCTTTTCGATACAGAATGTGGAAAGACAAACTTTCGCTCTGGTTGTATTCTCACGATCAAGAAGATATGCAGGAACTGCCCCATCATGGACATCATCATCAACCTTGCGCCTGGATGTTGACTCTTCATGCATGGCCAAACTGTTGATCAATGATGGTGAATCTATTACTCCGGAATTTCAAAATAGCGGGGAAATTGGTGAAATAGAACTACACTAACAGTCTAAAATTAACCAATTATTCTGAAATAATAAAAGCACTCAAGAACCAAATAAATACATCAACCAAAACTTGTTGTAGTATACACACACCCCGCAGGCATGGCATATCATCTGTGAAAACGTTACAAGACCCACCTCTGATAAGCTATCACCCATAACAAGGCATGAATTTTCAAATGTTCACACAGATCATATTCAAATGTTTATAATTAAGTTCCCAATTACTTGAAATTAGGGAGTTTACATACTAAACCACCATACTCTTTCCTTCACTATTCCTTCCAATTACCAGACATACCCGAAAAGAAACCAACAGAATTCTAAAAATGCAAGTCAGTCACAATGAAGGAGAGGGTTGGGAGAGGGGAGTAGAGAAAGGCAGCATTCAGCCGTGAAATAACACTTCTAGCCAAAAGAATAAAGTTATGAGGGTTAAAAACACATTTGGTTGATCAATGCAAAATATAAACACAATTAAACGTTGACTGACATATTATTTCAATCAGTTCCACATCGTATTTAAAATTAATATGAAAAGACAAGAATTAAGAGTGAAAACTGAATCAACTCGAAGTAATAACTCACGTCTTCTTCATCTGAGCCTTTTCGGCATAATTTTTCTTGGCAATCATCTTGCCCTTGATACCCAGAGTCTGTTCCACGCGAATTAATAGAAGGCAGTAAGAATAATGGAGATACAACTAAAGCTGGTAAGAAGAAGAAGGTAGTTGAAATCTCAACGAGAGAATGGGGGAAAAGAATACGACCTTCTGGGCGATGGCAGAGCGCTTGTGAACCTCACGAGCCTCTTTCTTGCGCTTTCGCTCGAAGTGGTCGAGACGATAGCCATGACGCTTTCTATGGAGTTCGATATAATCCCCTTGTGGCTATAATAATAAAAAAAAAATGAAGAAAGAACGGAACATGAAATAAGGAATCAGTAGACGCATGAGATTTTCGAGCCATGAAGGCTGCATGATGAAGGTGAAGAGCAAACCATGGTGACGGCGGCGAATTCCTCAGTTCAGAGCAAGCCGAGAGTCGGCAATCGTACTTCTGTTCCGAACCTGGTATGCGCGACGCATAAACCCCAACTTTATGTGGGGATTGATTTTATTTGGGTTTTATTGGCAATTAACCGAGCCGGGAAGAGCACCAGCGACACTGCGCTTTTTTAAAATGAGCCCACTGATAAAGATTGGGCTAACAATTTGCTATATGAGTTTGGATCTGGGCCTGACACACCCAAGTGTTAATTTGGGCCTATCAGAACAAGATTCAAAAGGGGAAAACCTCCAGTGGTGTTATCTGATTGCTTTTGGGCCCTTTCAATAGTAATAGGCATTTGCAGGGAGGAGGGCCTATTCAACGTAAACACTCTGAGCAACTAAATTATACTGGTCCTGTTGGGGGGGGGGGGTAGTAGATTATAGAGTAAAGTACTTATCTGGTTAAATATTAAGAGTAAGTGAATATTTGCTGTTTTTTTTTTTTGGGGGTGGGTGGCCGTGAGCATGGGGCAAGTAGAACTACGGCAAGGGAAAAGGACAAAGTGCTAAATCGATATGGTACTGTAGGGATGTACTTATGTTGGCATGACGACAGCGAGACAGCCTAGCTTTGCCTGCTGGTAATGGGCATGGAGACACCAAGTCACCAATCATCCATGCGTCTCGATAATTATTTGCTGATTTGGGGTCCCTTTGCTCCGCGCCTCTATCTCCCATTTCCGTTATCATTATTTCGGGAGGGACCTGACATTAACCCTCCATTGTACATGACATAACCACATTGTTTTGTCATTTCGAATATATGCCCATGTTTAATCTTCACACGGTACCGTTTTCAGAAGGCTACAAAAAAAGTAATGTCTCGAGTCTGGTTTCGGCAGAATCAATTTTTCACCCAATAATCGGCGCACATAAATGAGTGCTACTTTTATGGCCGAACAAACGAAATAACAGGCTCTTTCCCATCGGTGGTAATAATAACCTACCATTTTCAAAGGCCCTTTTGACTGCCAAGACAGGTACTAAATGAAAACTAAGACTTTCGGCTCCTACATGGCACACTGCTAGTAAAAACCGTAGAAAAAGGCGTGCGCGTGTTAGGGACGGCGAGGTGTAATCTAGAATTTAGGGAGACGTCTCTTTCACGATGGGGCCTAATGGCCAATGGGAAACAATAACCCACCAACGAACGCGCAGGAGGGTACTTGCATTGGAGTTTCTCAAGATTTTCTATTTATTATTACCAGGCTGCCTTCTGATTCGATTTCAATATCATGTCTAAACTAAATATCTAATCTAATCACCCAGTCAATGATCCAAACATCACGAAAACCATGGCTTAATCAAAGACACCGACTAAATCACTGCCTAGACTTGCGTTCTTTCCTTTTTCCTTCACATCTGCAGAGCAAATTTATCTCATCACTCATGACCAAGTACTTTGATCCTTGATGCTGCAGTAGTGGCGGTCACCCACCTGATATATAATTTATTTATTCTAAAGCTCTTTTCAGAGATTGCAATCTGCGGGATGTCTTCCTGTGTCTTTGATCCCCCCGAAATTAAAGCGAAAAGATTGGTTTACGATAAAAATTTTTAATATAAAACATATTTAACTAATTTGATTAGATTAACAAAGTTAAATAAATTAAATAATTATAAGAAATATGACATATTTTTCCTAAAATATCATAATCATATTTTTTTAACACCTCATCTCCTTCTTTTACTTGATTATGGTTGAAGGAGTATTCATATGAGTAATTTAGAAAAAATTGATAAATATGATAAATGAGTCTTATATTTAAAACCAAAATCAATTTAATAATTGAGTCTTATATTTAAAACCGAAAGAGTACTAAATAAAAGGTATGAGAAAAGGCCAAAAATGTAGGTCTGCAACTTTTGACTAATTGAACCCAAAAATCAGCTTTTTTTTTTTTTAATGTTAGTAATGGATTGATTCATTAGACAATAGAAACAAAAAGTATAGCAATAGACATGGGGCCCGACTTTGTCTGTGGTATGTGCCTTCCTCCAAAACCAGCTTTTGCAACCGGGCATGGCCTCCCTTCCCATCCTTTTGCATCATTTCACTGTTTCTCACTCACTCATGACTGGTTCCCTGTGCCACCCCCACCTTTCCCTTCAAAATATCTAATTATAAACCCCTTAAATTTTGTTAAAAATAGGCAATTACGTTAATGCCCATGGATCCACATACGCCAAGACTTTTGGTATGTTTGTTTGTTGTGGCATGATGATTGGTTCTATGCTATACGCCATTGCCACAGCATGTGGATTAATTACAGTATTATACCATGAAATGATCAAATGAATACCAAGTACTACTTTTGATTATTTTTAATTTAAAACATCAAATGACTCATCTTTAAGCTATTCCATGAATCAAGATACCGTTTGGTACAAAACATTAAAAATAAGAGATAAAGATTAGAATTGGGATTGAGCAAATCTATTAAAAGAGTGTTTAATATAAGAGATTGTTTGTTGTATAGAATCAGACAAATCCATATATATGGGATTGAGAAACATCATAGGGGAAAGTAGTATTTCTCAATCCTATCTCCATGAGTTTACCTAATCATATATAACAAGCAATTACTCATGTTAAAAAAAATTTTAATGGTTTTTTTCAATTGCAATCATAGTTTATATTTCTTATTTTCAATGTTTCGTAGCAAATAAGACCGGCTTATTTTTACATATTTTCTTCTCTATCTGGTGATCGAATAATGTGGACCACACATTACGCTTAAAAGTTGTCACTCTCTTCGCCAAGTGACTGTATTTTATTATTGTGACCCTGTAAATCATTATAAATAAAATATGATGCCATTTGTTTCCAGGGAATGTTATAGCATTGGGTGCCCCATTTTTGTCTGTGATGATGAAATTGGATACATGCATGCACGGAATCATAGGTGGGGAGTCCAAATCCAATTCAGCTCCCGACACAAATATATTCGTTTGAACAGAGTTCGAACTCGATCGTCCTGTCTCTCTAAATTTCTCGTGATATTATTAATCATTCTTAATTAATTACCACCTTGATCTTAAATATAAGAACTAGTTGACTAATTTGAGTAGATTAAAAAATAAGTTAAATTAGTTATTTATAATAAATAAGTGCTGTTTTTCTTAAAATATCATTACTAATCAAGTATATTGGCTAGAACTATATATTATTATTAGAAAGACTACTTTTGAAAAAAATAAATAAATATGAGAGACAAAATAAATTGAAATTTTATATTTAAGGTCAAAATAAAAATCAAATAAGATTATATATTAAAAACTGGAGGTAGTATTTGGATTATGTGTTAAGAACTTGGCAATGCGTGCCTCGCATTTCATTCAGTGGATCGGGTTTTCCTCACCTTGATTATTGATTAACTAAGCAAACCCAAAAGAAAACAGCTGGACTGCAATAATAATATAACCAATGGTGCTTGCTAGCTTAAATTGTGGAAAATGACAGCTTCAAATTGTTGAATCTCTCGCATATGTTCTCTCTATTACTGTTCTTCGCGAGTGCTTCGAGAACATTAATCTTTTTTTTTGCTTTGTCGATCCAACAAGATAATTAATTAATCTTAAATGTTATTCTAACGCATCTCATGTTCTCGGTCGTGCGCTTTACTTCATATCACATGTTATCAAACTCACCTTATGAAGTCTTTCGGGATATGGCAACTGTTTAAGGATATTGCCTTCTGTGCCCGTGAAGATAAGATTTCTCCGCAGAGACTTTTACTCATGAGAATATAAATATACCAGCTGTTAAAGTATAAATATGTTAATTAATTCCCACTTCAGCCGGCATGATTCTTTTCTTCGGAGTAAATAATGAACCCAATTATATCATATGCCATATCTTTACTTTGAATGAGTGACGGTACCAGAGATATCTCGTCACATTTTTATTTCATTTCCATACATTAAAGGCTATGTGGACACTGAACAGCAGCATCCTTATCACTATAAGCATTACAAGGAACATATACGTGTGTGTGTGTGTGTGTGTGTGATCTACAAGAAATTACTTGTCAACAAATTTATCTCAAACAATGTGCAATGCTCATAACACACGTTTAGTTGGGTGGAGAAATCACTGGTACTGGACTAGCTAAACCATTTTTTGAATTCGAAGTCAAATGTTGCTGCTTTAGAAAAAGTTACGTTACTGGATCTTCTTTGTTAGATTGCAGTAAAACAAAAGAAACCATGCATATATCTTCAACATCATCGATCTCGATATAAAATCGTGAAAATAGTTTAATAAAACTTGCGTCTTATTGTTCTTACCGGACAAAACAAGTTGAAGCAGAGCTTTCAACCGAGCTGGATCACATGATATAACTCACAAGCATTATTAGCGAGTTCTCAGCACCCTAATTATTTCTTGTCTTGTTATGCATGCATATTTATTCAACCGACATCAGGACAAATTAAAAGTAAGGCATGTTTGATTTCAGAAAACACAGGGAAATGAATAAATCCAATATACTATCTCCGGTACTTGATATAAGATCTCGTTTAATTTTTATTTTAGTCCTAAATATAAGACCCCGATTTACTTTGTTTCTTATATTTGTACTTTTTTCCAAGCTAGTCCTTTAAACAACAGTAGTTCTAGCCAAGACACCTAATTAACAAAGTTATTTCAGGAAAAACAATATCTATTTATTATAAATAACTAACTTAATTTATTTTTTTAATCTCCTTAAATTAGTCAACTAGCTATTATATTTAAGATTAGAAGTAGTACTACCTCCGGTCCTTAATATAAGACCCTGTTTGACTTTTTTTTGTCTTAAATATAAGACCTCAATCCACTTTGTCTCTCATATTTATATATTGTTTTTCAGAGTAGCCCTTCTAATAATGATAGTTCTAGTCAATATACTTGATTAACAAAGATATTTTAGGAAAGACAATACCTATTTAAGACAAATAACTAACTCAACTTAATTCCTTAATCCCCTCAAATTAGCCAACCGGCTCTTATAATTAGGACCGGAGGTAGTATAAAATACTACCTTCGGTCTTTAATATAAGAATTTGTTTGACTTTTATTTTGATCCTAAATATAAGAACCCAATCCACTTTGTCTCTCATATTTACTCAATTTTTTTCAAGATAATCCTTCTAATAATTATAATTCTAGTTAATACACTTGATTAGCAAGGATATTTTAGGAAAGACAATACCTATTTAGAACAAATAACTAACTCAACTTACTCTCTTAATCTCCTCAAATTAGTCAATTAGTTCTTATAATTAGAACAGGAGGTAGTAATAAAAATTACATTATAGCTGTAACGATTTCTTAACAGCTGAAGGGATCATAAATGTAATTAATTATTTTCAGAACGTCTTTCCACGCCATGCTTAGCAGGCAAAGGGACTAGTCGGTGTTCTGTAACAACGGGGATTTGACTTTTGAATTTTGACTTTGATTTACCGGGAGCGGGTGGCATGCATCCGGCCGATCAGTAGAACGTTGACTATGATTTTATAGTTTACAACTTTTTTTTTTTAAAAAACGACGAGTAATAATTTTTTGTGTTCTTGTTTTTTTTATATTTTAAAATCAAATACGGAAAGGTTTATAACTTCCGGCTTGTTAATGTTACCTCCAGTCTTTAACAATTTAAATAGATTAAGAAAGTTTGTTAAACTAGTTATTTGTAATAAATGTGTTATCTTTCTTAAAATATCTTTACTAATCATGTATATTAGTTAGAACTATTATTTGATGAAACATTTAACTTACAACTATTATAAGGACTATTTAAATAAATAAATAAATATAAAAGACAAAATAAATTAATATTTTATATTTAGAATCAAATTAAAAATTTTGCTAACTCTTGTATTAAAAATAAAAGGTCATATTTTAGTAAATATTTTTATCGACTCGACACAAATGTTCTTGTACACAGTACACGAACTCAACCAAACATCCCCTTTCGCTCCGCGGCCTTGCATTTTTTTTTAATAACTAAAAGAAATAAGCGAAATAATGTTAGATGACGTCAAGGTTCCATATATATATATATATATATATATTCATATTATGTTTTACGTTTCATGTTCACCGTATTTTTCATTTCAGGATAAATATATTTTATTTTTCATCAAACGGATAAGCCGTGAGATAAAAATTGATTTACATGCATTTGTCTTGTATTTATGTAATTCAATAAATTGAAATACAAATTAAAATGTTGTGTGTGTGTGTGTGTGGGGCTAGTTGACAGATGAGTTTGCTTGGGTGTACTTCCCACATGGCAACAAAAAACTGGATATTTGCTTAAATTTGAAATAAAAGGCTAATTGTGTTTCTCATGCAAGCAATAATCATAGTGTTATTAGGCACGTGCAAATGCATGTGGATAATTGGAGTTTGGACGAATGAATGCCTGGCTGTTCACTTAAAGATTACACGTGACCACGTGGCTATGATCATTTGACTCCTCACCATTATAATAATCCAAATGATTCATAAAAATCACATGAAGTGTGTTGGCGTGTCACCATTTCTTAGTTCCGTAGTTTGAATTGCGAATAACGACGTTACGCATACATATACACTTACCGCTTAATTATGATATTGTATGCAAACAAAGAAGCTGGTTAAAAAAAAAAAAAACCGCAAATAAGGAACTTTTGAAGCTGGTTAGATAATCCCCTTGAGTCTGAAATTAATCTGAGTTTTTTTCCTGCGAGGCTTTAAACTTGCGTTTCATGATTTCATCAGCGGTTGCTAAAGTTCCGCGTTGGATTTCTCACTTACGTTACGGTATGCCGTGAGTAAAAATAATTAAAGAGTTAATATAAATTTTGATTCTCTAAATTTGTTTTTGTTTTAATTTTAGTCTTTTAAATTTTAAATTATAAATTTTGTCTAAAACAATAATTTTTATCATCTAATAAAAGAGCGGCGAAAACCTATAAAATATTAACTCGTGATCAAAGTTCTGCGCGAAGAAGTTAAAGTAACCAATCCTAAGTCATTGACGGCATGTCGTTTCCTGCGGTTTCCCCTGCTCTGACTATCATTTTCCCATCATTTTTTTTTTTCAGTTGCAAGGGGGAGGGATAAAACCCGTGAAGTAGACACCTCACATACACATACCACTCGGCCAAACAGTCAAACTATGTTTCGATCAGTTTTTTTTCATCAGTTTTTTTTTTTAAACAGAAAAATAAGGTCAAACCATGTTTCGATTAAACGGAGAAGGAAGTAAGAGAAAAATAGGAAGAATAAATACTAAACAAAACTTTAAAAAATAAAAAAATAATTTACTATTTTAGAGATTTTTTTCCTTTTAGTATTTTTTTTTGTCTGAACACGGGCTTAACACCTTGCAGTAAAATTCACGACAGCATTCTTTTTTTTTTTAATTATTATTTTACATTTGGGTCTTAATATTAAGACTTAGTTACCAACGCATTAGTTAGGGATGGTCAAACAAGATGTTATTTATTTATGGCAGGGATTCCAAAATCATCTCATTAATGAAACAATTTTTCTAACGCCTCAATCTTTGCATATTCATACGTCACTTTTATATATTCTTAGTTAAAATATACATTTGGTCTTTTAAATTTGTACAAGGTTTTAATTTGGACTTTTAACTTTAAAAAACAAACATTTGGTCATTTAATCATAAAATTATTAGGTTTCAATGATGATTTTTTGTAACAATCATGAATGTTTTCAAAATTAAACTTAATATGTTAACATTTGAAAATATGTTATTAACATGTAAGATCTTAATACCCTCATTTTTAAAAAAAAATTTTAGGGTTAAAGAACTAAAAATATACTTTTTACAGTTAAGGGACTAAATTGAAATTTTGTACAAAATTAAAGGACTCAATGTATACTTTAACCTATATTTTTCAGAGCAGAACATCAATAACATTGAATTTATTTGCAAGTTTTATACTTGCTGCTCATACATTGATGATATGATACTCTTATATTGCAAGAGTCTAATTAATTATTGTTATAATTTGTACAACTAAATATTTGTAACTGGTTTTTTTTAAGGAATTGTAGCTGATCATATTTTTCTGTACTTTTAAGTTTCTATTCTAATTTATTATTATTTTACTATTTTTTGAGGCATTTAGACAGATTCCTTGAGCATCTGTATTAATTATTATTGCAAGTGTTTTTCTTGATGTAAAAATGATAAACATGAACGTGATAACGCAACAAGAAGTATTATAATTTATTAAATAATTACTGAATTGAATGGCTTCTGACGAAAATGAATGAATGAATGGCTTTACTTGAGTATCATATTACGACGCAACAGCCATATGGCAATTTTGTAGTGGTCATGATTTATAAAACAAAATAGCGTGGCCCTTTGGAGACATGACATCTGGGGCAACAAGGCCGCGTTTGGCAATCCCGGATGGAACGTGGCAGTTCCGCAGTCATTGATAAAATGAAAAGCGTGACGTCGGGCGAACTGGACAAGCGAATCCAGAATGTCGATGAGGCGGATAAACGGATCTGAGCTTTCTAGTCTCAGAAGAACAAAGTAGACATTGCAGTCTCTCACTCCAAAAAGAGTTCGTCGCATTCTACATTTCTATTTCAGGGATTCTAGGTTCTTTCCCTCGTTTCGTATCTGAAATCTGCGTTTTCCTCTTGTATTTCTGCGCCGGATTTGACCAGATGGTATGGTTGAATGAAGCAGGAGCATTTCGTCAATCACTCAGGAGTCGATGCTTTAAATGAACCGCGGAGCTCCCGCCATGGACGAGTGTTTCCTGAAGCTTGTTTCAGCACTCATTCTCTCGCTTGCGGTAGTGGGTTTTAGCGCCACTGATCCGAATGACGTTAAGATTCTCAACCAGTTCAGGAAAGGCTTGGACAACCCGGAGCTTCTGCCGTGGCCTGAAGATGGTGGAGACCCATGCGGAAGCCCTCCCTGGAAGTACATCTTCTGCAAGGGAAATAGAGTTTCCCAGATTCAGGCTAAGAACTTGAACTTGAGTGGTCCTCTGCCTCAGAATTTCAACCAGCTCTCCATGCTGGAAAACATTGGCCTTCAGAACAACAAACTCAACGGGCCGTTACCGACTTTCAGTGGGTTATCCAATTTGAGATACGCGTACTTGGACTACAATGACTTCGATTCCATTCCCACTGATTTCTTCGACGGGCTTTTGAGCCTGGAAGCTCTGGCATTGGATGATAATAATTTTAATGCCAGTACTGGATGGCAATTCCCCCCTCAGTTGCAAGATTCATCGCAGTTAACCAATCTTTCCTGTATGAGCTGCAACTTAGCCGGTCCATTGCCGAGTTTTCTGGGGAGTTTGTCTTCTCTCTCTGCCCTGAGACTTTCACGCAACAATTTAACTGGTGAGATTCCTGCGTCTTTAAGTGGCTCGATTCTGCAGGTTCTGTGGTTGAACGATCAGCTGGACGGCGGTCTCACTGGTTCTATTGATGTGGTGGCAACCATGACTTCGCTTACGAGTCTGTGGCTTCATGGAAATCACTTCACAGGGACGATTCCTAAGAACATTGGAGCCTTAACTTCTCTCAAGGATCTCGATCTCAATTTTAACCAGCTCGTTGGCATAATCCCAGATGCTTTGGGTAAAATGAAACTCGACAGTCTTAATTTGAACAACAACCACCTAATGGGACCGATTCCAAATTTCGCAGCAGGCAAAGTTTCATACGCTTATAATTATTTTTGTCAACCCAAACCAGGGGTTCCTTGTGCCTTTGAAGTCATGGCACTTCTGGACTTTCTGGATGGATTGAATTATCCTTTAAACCTAGTTGAATCTTGGTCTGGTAATGACCCGTGTAAAGGTCCATGGCTGGGACTAAATTGCGATGCCTCCGGAAAGGTGTCCGTGATTAATTTGCCCAGATTTAAACTCAATGGTACTCTGAGCCCCTCACTTGCAAACTTAGTTTCACTTGTTAAGATCATATTGGGGGGCAACAATCTGAGCGGTCAAATACCTAGTAATTGGACTAGCTTGAGTTCTCTGACGCTGTTGGATCTCAGTAACAATAACATTTCCCCTCCAGTGCCTCATTTTAGCAGCAAGTTGAAACTTGTCGATGCTGGGAACTCATTATTGAATGGAAACTCAAAGGCCCCTTCATCTGGGAACAGCTCATCTTCTGGGAATTCTATTCCTTCAATTGACACTCCATCCTCGTCAACACACACAAATCGCAGTCCCAATACTACTTCTGGATCACAGAATTCCAGCAGGAAAATTTTGGTTGCAATTGTAGCCCCTGTTGCAGGTGTTGCGGCAGCAGCTTTTCTGCTCATTCCCCTGATATATTGTTACAAGAGGAGAAAAGATAGCTCACTGGCTCCGAGTTCACTAGTAATCCACCCTAGAGATCCGTCTGATCCAGACAATATGGTAAAGATTGCTGTAGCTAACAATACCTATGGAAATACGTCTACGTTAACAGGAAGTGGTTCAGGAAGTAGAAATAGCAGTGCAACTGGGGAGTCTCATGTCATTGAAGCTGGAAATCTTGTGATATCAGTTCAAGTTCTTCGAAACGTGACTAAAAATTTTGCCCCAGAGAATGAGCTTGGTCGTGGTGGATTTGGTGTCGTATATAAGGGAGAATTGGACGATGGGACTAAAATAGCAGTAAAACGAATGGAAGCTGGTATAATTAGTAACAAAGCGTTGGATGAATTTCAGTCCGAAATTGCAGTTCTATCGAAAGTTAGACACCGTCATCTAGTGTCTCTCCTGGGTTACTCTGTTGAAGGTAATGAGAGAATTCTAGTTTATGAGTATATGTCCCAAGGGGCTCTCAGCAAACATCTTTTTCAATGGAAGAGCCTTAAGTTGGAGCCACTTTCTTGGAAAAGGAGGCTCAATATAGCATTGGATGTTGCCAGAGGAATGGAGTATCTCCATAGTCTGGCTCATCAGAGCTTCATTCACAGGGATCTTAAACCCTCCAATATTTTGCTTGGGGATGATTTTAGAGCCAAAGTCTCAGACTTTGGATTGGTTAAACTGGCTCCTGATGGTGAAAAATCTGTAGTAACTCAGCTTGCTGGGACCTTTGGCTACCTAGCCCCAGAATATGCAGGTAATTCGCTAGCTGTTAAGATTATATGTACTTATATCCTAAAGCAGTACATGGAATCTAAAGTTTTATTTGTTTCTGTAAGGTGCATATTTCTTAGTAGAGCAGTCTAGACTAATTTATAGTCAGTGGATAAATTTTCCGCTCAAACTGTCTTGAAATTGAATTGGATTTGACGCTGTTAATGAAGTGGCAGAATTTGATCGAATTAAACCTCAATATACTTTAATCCTCATCTAGAATATGTTTCATATCATTATATCAGGATTAAATGTGAGAAAAATATGGTTTGGCTGCTCTTCGAGAATTTAATCATGAAATCAGTCATTAAATTTTGATAAACATTTTTGCTCAGTTTGATTAATCTTGAAAGTTGAGATACGCATGTTCACAAACATTTGGCATTCAGGAAAGACCTGGACAACCTGTGCAATTCTTTTTATCCAAAAAAAGTTCATTTCAGTAGCAGATTTTTAGAACCCCATGCTTCAACGCAAAGGGACCTAATTTACTAGGTACATATAAATATTGTACTAATTGAGCTTTCATCTATTGAAATGTTTCAGTGACGGGAAAAATCACAACCAAAGCAGATGTCTTTAGTTTTGGAGTTGTGCTAATGGAGTTGTTGACTGGATTGATGGCACTTGATGAGGATAGACCTGAGGAAAACCAATACTTGCCAGCATGGTTCTGGCATATAAAATCTGATAAGGATAAACTTACGGCTGCTATTGATCCGTCCCTTGATAAAAAAGAAGAAACTTTTGAGAGTATTAGTGTCATTGCCGAGCTAGCTGGTCACTGCACTGCAAGAGAACCAAGCCAGCGACCGGATATGGGCCATGCTGTAAATGTTCTGGCTCCACTCGTTGAAAAATGGAAACCCTTTGATGATGACACTGAGGAGTATTCTGGAATTGATTATAGCCTTCCCCTCAATCAGATGGTGAAGGGTTGGCAAGAGGCAGAAGGAAAGGACTTGAGTTACATGGACCTGGAAGACAGTAAAGGCAGTATCCCCGCAAGGCCAACGGGATTTGCAGATTCTTTTACTTCTGCTGATGGTCGCTAAAACAAGCGGTTTGTTTCTTCTTCTTCTTCTTCTTCTGGTCTCAACTGTCTAGTACGTAGCTGCAGGTAGCATGCTTTGCTGTGGCTAAAAACGCACTGCGTCAACTGTTTTGTATTTTGTATCCACTGTTTTGATGGTCGAAATCAGCATGAGATTTCATATGCTTTAGAAATCTCACGTGTATGCTTTGTATGTTGAACTACGAGACTCTCAAGTGTTAATGCTTGTAGATAGTCAGCCATAATCAACGTGTGTTTGCCATTTGTTCATTCATTAACGTTGTGTGTTCCTTTGTCATATGAATTGGATTGTGGAAGATGGAAATTTTCATTTCTTTTCGATCAGAAATTCTCTTGCCCTGTCTAGCTGAGTGGGTTGTCTATAAATATAATGGTGCCTCATTCACTACGATTGATGACCCAAGCAAAATTCGTTAGGGAGAATTACAATAATGTCTTAAGAAAATTTTTTTATTAAAAAGTCCTAATAACAACAGTAACAAGTTTCAGAATAGAAAATTATAATTTTTTAGACTTATTCTGTAATTTTTCTTTTTGGGATTTTATTATAATTCTCTTTGTTGTTTGTCTCCGGACTTTCATTCATTGACCATTTGAAATTTGATTTGGCCTGCAAGCTAATTTTCCATTTCCCCCCTTGTTGGAAAACAATGCATGCTCCCTTTGCTAATTCGTGCAAATGCCTCACATTGCACATTGTTTGGTTTAGCACAAGATAATGCCAGGTTAGTTTGGGCTTCACAGGCTATCCAGGCAAGCAAAATCGGAACAAATGGATATTCGATAGGATATTCGATATAAGACAGTATGAAATCCTAAAAAGGCGACGATTTAGTAATTACATCAGTTTCTATGTTTTTTTTAAACGACAATAAATTTGATATCTTAAACTCTTCTCTCTCAATTTATATGTGCTAATCGCGTTGCGATCGGGGAAAATAAAATAAAACACACTAATTGTGTTATGATCGAACAATAAGGTTGAGACCAAATGAATATATCATACAAAAACCTGTAACACCTGCACACGCACACACTAAAGAAAATTGCAATGATTCGTATGCATAAGATGTGAATAATAAAACCTACATGAATCTTTCACAGTGTGAGCAAAATGCAACTAAAAAGAAAAATTAATTTAAACATTTCTTTCCATTTAAATTTGAACTACCCTTCTATGGTGGTACCGCGAGAAATGAAATCATGGTTCATTGTCACTTTGACAACGATTTGACGCATTATTAATCCAATCTGCTTGGAGCGGCACATCGCGGGCAGGAAGTTGGTAGGGTGTTAAGAGAAGGAGACCCCCAAATTGAAAGCAGCCAGCAACGTTCTGAGCTGATTCTTGATGATCTGACTAACCTCACATGGCCTCCTCGGGATGTTCAAGTTTCCGTCAAATCTCAAGTAATTATTTTGCGCATCACTAACAAACACATTCACAATCACATGCTATCGATCAGCATGTGTTTGCCACATGTCGTTCGCTTCCACCAACTAAGAACTAGTGTGAATTCTGTGGTACACAATATTTGGAAAATGTTATATTATTTTCAAATTCTGTGGTACACAATATTTGGAAAATGTTATATTATTTTCAAATTCTGTGGTACACAATATTTAAAAAATGTTATATTATTTTCAACTTATAAAAAGCACGAATATAAGTATATAACTCGTTAAAGTTTAATCATACAGAGTCAAAAAGATATATAGAATAAAGAAGATATCTAATTAAATGATGAACTATGGTTAAGCTGGTAAACAAAATTGTAGAATGTGAAAATTAAAAAAAAAAAACCTCCATCACTAAAAATAACAAAAGACATCAAATGTTAATAATGAAAGCATAGTAAAATTACATAAATAAAATAGTCGTGCTTGTCCCCTCTCCCAAACAGCAAATTTTCATATTTCTCAATGATCTTATGGTTGATAGTTGATATCATGTGAAAAAACCACGTCCAATGACCTTTTTCAGTATAGGCACAGAAGAGACTGATCCCGTAAGTAAATATTTAAAGCAGAGAGATGTCCTGGACAGTTCATATCTTGGACAACAGACATCTCTGCAAAGACCCTGTAAGTAGTTCAGACCTCAGACAGTTGTACAGATTATTTCGTTTCTCTTTTAAACTCAAGAGAACAAAGTATAACTTTTTTTTTTCCTTTTGGTTTTTAGGCACATGTATCCTCTTATTAAAGGCAATTATATTCGAGGTACTGTTAGATATGAGTATCTTTCTCAGCAAAAATTTGAATAGTGTATCATATTGTGGGGGACACCACAGGTATCACTAATGTGTGCATGTCAAAAGACCACAAAAGAAAGAAAGAAAGATCTGCTGCGCATGTCAGATGCGATTGGGCCAAAAAGACCCAAAAAACCAAAAGAAGTTAGAAACCACCTCTTTTGCGGGCGGGCAGTAAGTGCAACCCTTCCCTAAGCTGAACATGAAGATATCAACTGAGCAGTTAAAACAAGCACATATACCATAATGAGTATTTCCGCAAGAATACAAGGGAGTATTTCCACAAATATTCAAGAGGAACAAAAAATATAAGGAGACCCATCAACAAGAATTTCCACAAAACTCCTACATCTCCTTTCCTGCTGAAACTTATCACTAACTACAATTAACTCAACTGTTGCACAGAAATTAGGAAACTACATACATGCATTATTGTTAGAGGAAGAGAAGCCCAGGAAGCAAACACTACGGCTTTCAAGCAATGACAAGCCTTTTCCCGAACATTTCTATTCAAATCTTCTACAACTATCAGGAACACAACTTCAACCAAGTGAGTCACTACTACAACCTGAAACGCATTAAGACAAACATTCTATTAAATCCAAAGAAAACTGTAGCATAAGGGGGATGTTAGATCCTCTGGTTTTACATTTATTTGTTTTGATGGTTCTACATCTTTAATATGTTGGACACCACAGCATAGAACATGAAGGCATAATAGAAGGTAACATTATATTTGTGTTTCTTATGTTGGGTGAAATTTTAAGATGTGAGATGTATGATTTAGCTTGATAAAGTAGAATGAGAATATATGACACTACTAAAATTCCTTCTGGGTATCTTAGGTGCTGCCAGGTGTCTTCATCACTACCATACCAAATAAACATATATTATACCAAGATGAAGATCAGTTCGGGTCCTCTATTTTGTGAATGTGGTAGCTGCTTTTTTCTTTTCCTATTTTTTTTTTCGGGGGTGGTGTTGTTATGTGTGTAATTATGAGATATGGATCCCAAGCACAATTGCATTCTTTTGTGTTACGCTTTTAAGCTCTTTTTTAATGATGAAGGGAAAGGATCTGATTTAGATAATTATGACACAATATCAAGGGGCTCCAAGGACAGAAGTGATATTGCCCATATAACTCTTGTCTTCACGACTCTGTAATTATACAAGAGAATCCATCTGCCTCAAACTTCCCATCGACAAGTGAATAATGTTTACAGAAATCATCTGAAGAGAGGAGATGCTGCCCCTCTGTTGATCTTGCAAGGTTAGCAACGTACAAGCCAAATTAAGACACACACATACACACACAAAAACAAACAAACAATGGGGGCTATAACATAAGGAAAGTTCATTTCAGCATCCTCACCCTCTGGATACATGGAAGATGAGGAATGACATCTCTAACACAAGCAAATGAACATTTTAAAGAATCTAAACTGGCGCCTTGAAGTTTTAAATCTACTATTGCGCTAGGCTTACCAATATCATTGGCATATGCAGTTACGTTTCTGCAGAGAAGCAGCCAACGTGAAAAGCCTGAGTAGTATCTGTGCTCTGGTCTTTTGAGGTGATGGTTGACAACAGCTTTGAAAAAGAAAACTGCCAATAGGCACGATGGACAGGAGGTAACAGCAAAGCTGACTGCTTATCCATAGCAAGTAGCAGAGAACACTTACTGCAGAAGCAGCAAAGTGAGATTCATAATTCTGATAACTGATATAGAAATCCAAAGAATTTGAAAACTGATACAAACCTGCAAGACCTTGTAAAAAGGGTCTGGTAGCTGCAAATCCAGTGCTACAACAAAAGAACCAGAAAGGTGAGAAAACCCAGTATCCATAGGAACAGCTACTGACGTGACCAAACAAAGCATTATCGTAATGCTGGAAACTTTGCAAAAGACAGTTTCAGTACCAATAAACAATACAGAGATGTTTCAGCTTGGTTTCCTAGAAAATATTGCAGAGCTGTAGCCGCATATTCCTATGACAAAACCAAGATGAAGTTATAATCACAAAGGCTGCACATTATAATTACAATATTATGAAATTAGCAACAACATCTGTTACCGTGATATGTCTATACACATGATGAACCGAATAACCCCTTGCATGTACATAGCTTCCACCCTGTTGAAGATTATAGACAGTTAGATACAATGGAGCAAGGAAACAAGCAACATAGGATGTTAGAATATATGGATGTCTTTCGTGTCACTTTAATTCAGAAAGGAAATTTAATTGAAAACCAATACACAGAGAGTTTCATTGTTATACCATACATGAAGAATTAAAATAGAGCACCTAATAAGACAGAAACATCACAAGTGGATGAACAAAGGAGGATTTTTTGTTTGGACTGAAGAAACAACTCTTATAACTGCATTGGAGGGCCACTAGTCCACATAACCATTTTAGAAGTGAATATTTTAAGAATCAGGAGAGGTGCTAATAGAAACCAAGGTCTCAATCTGAATATGAAGCCTGGTAACTACTGAATTTGATTTTGAGTTTAAGGATTGATAATAAATACACAAAGCAAGTCAGGGTCAGCCACCTAACTCCTGTAGCTTCCTAGTCTCTACTTTAAACTTTAAAATACAGTCTTCAAAACATAAAATAAATACAGGATATGCAGAAGAACAGCTTCAAAAGTTAGCTGCCATAAAAGCATAGCAGCCTATCGATTCTCTCCCTACAACTATGGCTTCAGGAGTGGAAGAATTACATATTTTCCAAATAGAGCAGAACATTGATAGTGGGTTGAGCAATTCACCTCATACAGAATGGTCAAATCATGCAAAATAACCAAAAAAATTTCGTATTACAAAATTCTCCAAGAACAAAGTAACAAGGACAAATTTCATAATAATATTATCAAGTGTACCTCATCTGGAGAGAAGAAAGCTACTGCATCAGGATCTATGGAGCCGGCAGGGTGTAAAGATACAACAGCTCTAAAGACAGATGGAAATAGCAACTCTATCACAGCAATTTTGTCTGCAGCATCAGTTCCAAATGATCCTGGCCTTAGGTTATTTGATCCATGGAAATTATGTTCTACAGAATTCTCATTTTGTGAGGAGGGTAGTGAAGGAGCTCTTTTTAACCAGTCCAATCGTTCAAAAGTTAAAATTTCCAGATTTGGCACTTCCTTTTCCAAACGCTTTAGAACATCTGGTAATGTACTGAGACTGCTAGCTTCATCTTTACAATCCAACATGATTTCTTCAGAACCACAATGTTTCTTTGAAGGTGTGTCATTATTTAGGAGTCCATCATCAAGATGAGGGAAGAATCGCCTTTTCTGATCAGTGAAGGCTTTGAGAGCCAACCTGAAATCATTGAGAAGCCTAAGTGAGCAATCAATGTAGCATAAATCAGTAACACTAGAGGCCCTGTTCATGAATTGCATGACAAAAGAGGAGCACAAAAAGGCTGCCGCTCCACTTTCTTAAATGGCCAATAATTTTAATTTTGTCACCTGAAATCTAATATAAATAAGCTTCAGTGAGCAAGTGATCAGTTTCTATTTGTTACCTCTTATAGGAAAAATTGCCATAGCTTTGTTACAGACTAACATTAAAGTATTTTGCACAGACTAGGTATAAGACAAATGATCTAATTCCCTCCTCAATTGATTCAGAGCATGCGTGTATAACTGTCTCCAATAGCATTCTGAATGCCATTACAAAAATTGAAGACCGAAGGTGTTCCCCAAAATCATGCAAAATATTCTTGAGAGGATTACAAAAGGTCTCCCGCATTGTACTTCCGCAACACACTTCATCGAATTAATTCCTTAAAATTCCTCCTCATTTACAAGCCGTGCTACTAACTAGCACAGTTTGTCAGTTAATCACCAATGAGTACTATAAGGGACTTTTGAAATTCAGGCAGCAAAATGTCGAACCAATTGCCATGCAACGAACCTAGTTCTGTCGACAGCAGAAGCCCCAGCTTGCCCCGCAAGCTGTCGTTTCCAAGCATATGCAACTACAGCGCCGTCTGGACAAACCAAAGGCATATGCAGACCCCAAGAATTACTTCGCGATCGAAGCGATTCGTTAAGAACCCCAGACTCTTCTAGCTGCCTTCCTACCAACACAAAATAACATAAAGATGCATTAGCAGAAAGAAAAATGTCAATAAACAACAACGACGACGTTAAAGCAATACTGAGAGTATAAAACCTAATCTTAGAAGCAAGAAGCCAAAGCTAAAAACAAAGTCATCCCCAGGTACAACTTAGTATCCAAGTGGTAGAAACAGAGTACCAAGGGAACGAAGGTCTTGCAGATGTCGACGCATGGAAGCATCTTCGTTGTGGAACAGCTGCAAAGGCTTGGTGCTTTGATGAGGCTGTGAGGCGATGAAGAGAGCTTCAAGAAGACGGTCGGCGCCAATTCTGATATCTGCGATGATTCGGGCCGCTTGGCCCAGCCTATCCATTGCTAGCGCCACCTGCTTCGGCGGAGCCTCCTCCGAAGGGCTTCCGGTGGAAGCAGGGGTGGGTGTTGAGTTAACCGTTGTCGTCACCGGCTGACTATGGTGCATTTGTCTGTTTACCAGCGATCGATCTCGCGATCTCCGTTCCACAGTGGAGGGGAGTTTAATTTGATCACGAGGCGGCCCGGAGAGCTTGGTTTCGATGTCAACTAGATTGGGCCCATAATCCCCTGTTTTGGGCCCATTAGTTGGCCCAAAATAATTCTACTTTTGAAGGTAATTAAATTATTAAATTAAAATGAAGAGAAAAATAAAGGGGAGAATTAATTTTTTTATTCGTGAAGCATGAAAAAAATTTCTTTCATTCACTTCCCTCCAAATCAGTCCAGACAAGGATAGTTGAAATTCCCTTCTCCGGTTCTTCCTATCCCCTCTCTTTCATCAAAAATCTTTCTCCCTTCTCCAGCCAAACAAAATGTAAGCATAAGATTTCCCCCCAAAATCTTACTTATTAATAAATCTTTCTTTTGCCAACTGTTGATGAATAAGAAATATTCAAAACTTATGATATGATTAAACTAGAATTCAACTATGCAAAAATTATCGGAAAAAAATGCAAAAATTTTAGTACATTTCTAATAACAATTTTGTTCCCCTTACATTCCATAAGGTCAGAGTCTCTTTTTTTTTTTTTGGCCAGAGCAAGTTTAGTTCTACTTAAAATTAACGTCTTTTTTCTAACATTTTTGATTTTGTTACTCAGAGCGCATCGTGCTTGTTCCTGCTCCGTCCAGTTCCCTCGTTTCGCCGCCACAAACTGACCCTTGCGGACGTTCATAGTCTATTAGTCATATACGTTCGCCGTTTCATCGTCTCCGGCACTTAGGAAACATAAGTGTCTTCTACTCCTCAATCACAATCACAGGTAGTTCCTTTATCTCCTTCTGTCCCTCCTGCTCGTATCATCTGTGACGGAGACTGACGAGGGCAATAATAACCTGATATTCTACCTGTTATTAACTGAGCTTCGTTTTAGTTCTCTATCCTAGTCTTTTGGCTTTATCAGCACAAGGTTTCTGTCATATTCAGTTGTGCTGTAGACATCTGTTTACCTTGTCTAGACCGTTAAAAGTTCAACTGGTTCGTTTGGGTATTTTCAGTGCATAGTTTGGCCCGAAAACATGACTCGTTCGAAAGCCACTTCAAAGAAAAAGCATGGCGTGGACTTCAAGGTACTAAAACACATTAGTAAAGTTCTTTCAGTATATATACTAAAACTTACTAGTATGAAAATTCTTCAAGTGCTCATTGATTGAACAATTTCAGAAAATAAAGCGAAAGATAGGGAGGAAACTGCCACCACCTAAGAACTCTACAAATACTGAAATTAAATCCAAAGGTACTACATTATTTCAGCTGCAATTTCTTTCTAGGTTTCATTATTGATATGACTGTTCACTGGTTTAATAATCAAGTCAATTTTAAATGTACTCTTTAAAAATGATTTCTTTAAATTTACGAATGAATTTTTTCTTTGGTTGATACTTCCAAGTTCTAAATGACTTTACATGAACTAGTTCTATGCTTACACACGTTTCTGGCAGCAATTATTTTGCCCGAGCAGAGTGTGGCATCAGAGAAGGGAGGCTTAGCAGTAAACAAGAAAGGCTTGACATTAAAAGAGCTTCTTCAACAAACATCGCATCACAACCCAAAAGTTCGAAGAGGTATATCCTTGTTGAATGTTTTGTCATCATGCTAGCAGGGTCAGTAAGCCTAAAAACAAATATTACGTTTGAAGCCAAGTTAATGTTGAAGGGGAAAAACAAAACATCAAACACTCATCAACACCAAATTAAGCCGAACTCAATGAAAATAAGTTAATTGGGATATGGAACTCAGGAATCCGTTGGTAATCTTTAAAAGCAAACTTTTTCTCTTGAGTAACAATAGAATAAATGAATTGTGAAAATGATGAATAGATGTTCCAGACAGGTCTTTTTCTCAACTTTCAATTTATATTGTTGCACTATTATTGATTGAGGTGCAAGTTAATTGGTTTTTTTTTTTTTTGGATCTTAGAGAATTAACTTGAATGGCCCATTATGATTGCTGCATGTTTATAAATCATCTTTGCTCTTTTTAATCAATTTATTGGAGCATGCAACTTTTATATTATTTACACGGTACTCAATGCTAATATAAGCCAATCCTTCCCCGTCCCCCTCCCCAAAATTCAAAGATGCATTGGCGGGTATCAAGGAACTGTTCATCAAACATCCAACAGAACTGAAGTTGCACAAGTATGCTGCTGTAGAAAAACTTCGTGAGCGCATTGGTGATGATGTCAAAGTAGTTCGAGATTCACTGTATGATCTATTTAAGTTAGTAATTTTGCCTGGCTGTGAAGAGGTATGTATAGGTTAATTTTCCTCACTATCTTTTCTCCATTGCTGAAATGGAAGATGGGTAATTAATAATCAAAATTAACTATTCTAACCTGGTATAGGATATATTGAAAATGAAAATTGTGGAAAAGTTGGTTTTCTTTTTGACAATCTAAACATTTATTTTTGGAATTCAAAAGTTACTCGCATAGTTGCATATACTATATCTTTTTGGATTAGTTGATTTTGATGCTCTCTTCAATCTTGGTTCTGGAGATATGACTTGTTTTACCTTGATGCATCTTGTACTCATTATAATTAATGCCACTGTACACTTATCCCTTTTTGCAATTGATTTACCTTTATTTTGTAGGATAATCCAGAGCTGGTTGTTTCCTTGCTGATGGCTTACATTTTCAAAGCAATGACACATTTAGCAATTGACATACGGCTCAAAGCTTTTGAATTCTTGGATCTTGTTCTTGAGTTTTATCCACCTTCCTTACCTTTATATGCTGAGAAGGTGACACCATTTTTCCTCTAGAAGATATATGGGAAACTGCTGCCTGAGATGCATGTGCATGTATTCTCTGTTGGAGAAGGGAATGCTAAAGGGCATTGACTCATGCTGTATTGGCAGTGGGCTGCTTTAATTTTGCCGATGTTCCTGCAATGAGATATTGATAGCTGCATCCATCCATGCCAATATTGATCTTTTTATTCTTTGGTGTAATTGTGTGGTTTAATTGGAATAGCTCTATTGGAGCTTTGTATTTACTGTTTCGTTGGTTGCATGATGAACAGATTTTCCAAAACTACGATGATATTCTTAGGAAGAACCAGTGCTATTTACAGGAGAAAGGGAAATTGAAGGTTGCTCTTGTTGGGTTGGTTCGCTGCTTGTCACTCTTGCCATGGAATAAAGGAGAAACTGATTTGCATGATAAGGTTTCTTGTTTTCAATTAAAGTAATGAACTCTTTGTTTTGGTAATTCTATGCGTAAGCCTAATTGCTGTTGGCATTTTAACAATATACTAGATTTTGTCAATTTGTACCTTTGAAAGCTCTAGTGTGAATATGAAATGTTTTTATTTCTTTGTCATTGCCCTTGCATGGATCTGGAGGGGGAGGGGTATTATGCAGATTTGTAACTTTGGCATATAGAGAATGGAGTACTTGGTGCTCAGAAACCCTTTAAATAAAATGTAATTTTGCACAATGCATATTATTTACTGGAATGATACATATGAAATTTTTGTGGCACCCAGCCTCTGAGATTGCATCTGGTTACTGTTTTTTCCACATCTAGAATTGCTTGCTTTTGTGCCACAAAAATTTTTTTTTTCTTTAATACTTTTGCATATTTATCAGCTGCTTTTGGCTTCACGAACTTGTCTCTGATGCTTTCTTTAATTTCAATAGAATGATGCTGGACAAAGGGTATTGCATGCTTTTGAGGATGATATGCCTGCAAGATCCACTGGTAAGACATCATAAATTTTAAAACAGATAATTGATATTTTGATGTTGATGAGTTTGAATAATTTTTAAGTAGAATTGTTTAATTGTTTATTCAGATCTGAATTCTTTTTGTTCAATGGAGACACTAATGGTCTGACTGTCCTGCTTTATGCTTTCTCGATTTATAGGATTTCCTCTTATCATAAAGAAACTGAAGGATCTTGTGCCAGTATTACTAAATAGTTTCCAGGAATTCATTCCTCAAGCTCGTGCTTCCCCAAAACTTGATGGGATGTCTTCTTCTTGTATGCTGTCTATACTTAACTGCATAGATATGATAATCAGGTCCTTTATTTATGGGAGTAATAGGGAGCAGTCAGAGTCCCAGAGTTCTCTTGGTGACCTTGGCATGATGATATGGGATGACGCTATTTCTTCCTTAATGTTGAGGAAATTATTTTCTTTGTTCCCCCTCAATCCTGTCCATAATCATTCAGAAAAGGTACTTATTTTTTGGGTTTGGTTTCTTAACCTTTTCTTAGGGAGGGGAGAACTGTTGATGCAATATAGGGTGTGGAAGATAAAATAGAATTATTCAGAATGACTTGTTATTCATCTTGAATATGTCTGTTAATTTGACTTTTTTAAATCAATTGTAGCATTTTGCTCAGCTAGGTATTTAGTTGCAAGAGCATGAGCAAGCGCAGCTCATGCTCTTGCAACTCAAGATGGAATGTTGGCCGTTGATATGGCATGCCTTGTGTTCCAACTTGACAAATATTTGATCACTGTCGTCACATATATTAATTTCCAATGAAGGTGTTCAAAGTTGGAAAAGTACCAGTTGACAGTCTTGTAGCTTGACAGTTACTTGGGATATTTAATTTGATGATGCGTTTCTGGGAGTATGACTCTTGGTTTATGTGTTTGTACTGGATACTTAAAAGTTAACAATGGCATGTGTTACAATGTTACAGCCAGTTTCTATGTGAAAATAAGCATACAATTGAACTTTTCTGTGTTGAAATACCCTTTATTTGTTGCAACCCCCCCCCCCCTGGGGGGGGGGGGAGTTCGTTCAGATTAAAATAGTGTTCTGGTTTGCACTCCCAGTGGATCTGATTCCTTTTACCTATGCTTTCCAGGAATATGATAGATGCCTTGAACTTAATATGGTTGTTATGAAAATATTTTTTCAACTCAATGAACGGATCTGTCTTCCTCTTGATTTGCTGGAGAAGTTCCTTGAATTTCTGGATAATGCACTGCTTGGGAAGGTTTGATGAATGCACCAATAACTTTTTGGAAGTTTGAGCTATTGAGTTATACAATTTGAAAGTGGTTGGACTTGTTGCTATGCAGGTTTGTGAAGCTTCACAGTCAGCTAAACCTGTCTGGGAAAAGCATTTAATTCAACTCCTTCCTTATATTCCTAAAATTGTTACTTATGAGGCATGCTATTGGACACCTCGTCTTCTTCAGGTTTGACATATGATTTTAAAGATTCTGAATATTTGATTGTTTCTTTTTAGATACCATTGACTGGGTTTTCTAACTCTTTTTAAATTGTGTAACTTGTTTGTTCTGATAATTAACACTTCTTGAATGCAGGCGTTTACACAGACATTCAGGGAAAGCAAGCCAGCTTCTTTATTGAAAATGGCCTGTCTTTCTGCAATTGAGGATATGCTAACTTCTGTGAGTTTGGCTTCATTTTTATCCCTAATAATTACTTCAAGTTGGAGACCAACAGATAATCAAATGAAAGCAACTTATACCTATATTTATATTTTGGTGCAAATTATAGATCCAAGGTAAGCTTCATCTAGATGCAAGCAGTCCGGAAAATCTTGAATTTCAAGATGCTTTGATTGCGTGGATAAGAGAGCTCCCTTTGCTGCTGGTCCAGATTGGTGATAAACACCCAGCCTTCTCACAGGTAATCACTAAATATGTGAAGTTTTCAGATGTAACTTATTAAATCACCTATTTACTGTCTCCTTGTCCTTAAGCATTGGATTTTGATTCAGGAAGTGTTACGTCTTCAACTCCACATTGGACAGCATGCCTTGTTGAACTCATCACTTGTTTGTGTATATGACAACATGCAGAACTCATTGCAGGAGTTTTACTGTGCATGTCAAGAAGGTTAAAAAAAAAAAAAAAAACCACTGTTAACTTACCTGTACTCTTATTTCCTATATTCTCATCATATTGCCTTTTCTTGTTGCAGGAAATATGTGCTATGGTCCCTTTATCAGGCTTCCTAGAGAAGTTCAAGAGCTCTCTTTGTGTTGCCTTTACTATTTCTCTCATTTGGATTCACATTTCTTGAAGACAATATCTTGTTGCTGCCTATGTACGTGTTGTTGTCCTCGGTACAATTGTAACTGGCTGTCTTGTTTTTTTTTTTTTTCTTTTTTAAAAAATTTCTTCATTGTTTGATCTCTTGATCGTGCATGATGATTAGGTTTTTGTGCTCTTCATTTATAGATTAGAATTTCTAAATTTTCACAACCCTGTTCTCTTGATGCTGTACTGTTATGTATCAAAACTAACGACGAGTAGTCTAGTATTACCTATGCCTCTGGCCTTTTCTGCTCGATACTCTTGGGTATTTGTGAATTTGCATTTATTTGATGACTGATCTGTGGAAGTGCTTATATTGTTTCAAAAAAATCCGATGAACATGTGAAAGCGGAATGTAGTTGTTCATAGACAATAAATTCGGAATCTGTAGCTGGTGTCTCATGAAAAAATGAATATAATTGTCTGAGTAGATTGTTTATAGGTTGCGTCAAATAGAATATTTCGGTTTTTCAATCTTCTTAAGGATGTGATTTCAATTATTTGAAATGTAGTATTTTAACTTAAAACGTGAGAGCCATGTATAATATTTGGAATAAAAAATTTAATTTGCGACTAAAGTCCTGGATTATTTGGTACAGAGATTCTGAAAACTGAGACACCTCGTGGAGTATTGAATAATTTGTAAGTTGATGCACCAACAAGAATCAATCTTACATTGATAAGTCATAACAATTAGTTATACCTTCTTACAGTAATTACACTTGCTATTTGTGTTTTTACAATATGTCCAACGTCATTAAAGTATGATGCTGATAAACAAATGCTTTAGAAGGTTTTATTACTTCTCACCTATGCATTTCTTTGTTGTTTTTTTGCTTTCTGTAGGTCCTAATCTAGATCCCCATGTGTTATTTCGGACAATTGAAGTTCTTCATTCAGCGTACAGAGCTGGACATGTTGATATTGCTGATCACTTGAGTTTCTTTATTACCTTGCTCTCAAGCTTTAAAGTTTCACACGGTAGGCCACAGATATATGGCGATTGGCACTCAGGTGTGGTTAATAGTCAGCTTTTTTGGCTTATATTTATGGGAAATTTTTTGGGGGATTTATTGACATAAATTTGGGCTTCTTGATAATTTACTAGATAATAACAACTTTGACTAGCATGCTTTACATGTTCTTGAGCTTGTGAATCATGA